>NC_141778.1:20211762-20367259 GCF_054643075.1 Acanthaster planci | reverse complement strand
GTGCAAATTCGATTCATTGAAACTTCACTTCCAATTTCAAGGCTTTGAAAGTACCAAATCTTCCTGTACCCTGCCTTGAGAAAATAAACATTTGTTTCTGCCATTTCCAATTCTTCATTAAGTTAGACCAAGAGAATACACTGAAAAACTCGCATACAAATCAGTCTGATTCCGATAAACAATTAGCCATCAAACCATCTAACAAACATTGTGGTTACCCACTGTTTTTTTTTACAGGTTCATATGGAAAAGATGACACTGAAAAAATACGGCAAAGTCATCTTCACAAATAGGAAGTTGGGAGAGCAAAATCCCATCAAACCTTAGGGATGAGATTGGAAGATGAGGAGAAATCTATCCTTGAATGACTTTAAGGACCCCACTGCTGGCAAGTAAGCGTTGAAGGAATTTGGCAACTTGTGAAATTGGAACAAAAGGCCCTATCAGCTAGGTACATGAACTGTAAAGTCAGCCAGTCAACAAAACAATGAAATTCAATGCTGCACAGGACTTGACAGTGATCTCCCACTCTAATGGTGCACATGAAGAGCAGGACGAAAACTGGCGCATCTGCAGAAGAGTTGTCCACCTGCATCATGCTGTGATTTTTCTTTGGATGATTTAATTATTCCAGGCCAACAACAATTGAGCAAATCAACTCTTCGGTTGTATTTACTCCGCTTATTGGTGACAGGAGCCTTGAAAAATTTTCAAGCGTTAGTTCAACTTCATCCCGACGATCCACCTTTTAGGATAAAGATTTCTTTTGACTTAAATATTTAATTAGAAAAACATTCCTAAAAGTTAGGGAACTCAGCAGTAGGAACTGTTACCGGCTGTTTATTTTTGATAACCAGCAGCATCAATTGAATCATATGGACTTAAGATATTTCTTCATTTCCAAAATTGTAACCGAAAATCTGATATTAGATATGTAAAAGTTGACAAAGATTTTTCCTGATGCGATGGATTTGCCCTTCCAAATATATGTACATGCAGTCCACACTGAATTAGACAGCTGTCCATGTACATGTGTATCTTGGATAAAAGTAGAAATCTCAAGCAACATGGTTGTCATCCGAACTTCAAATGGCTTCTTCAATGGCTTGTGCAGTCTTCGCTCCTCGTTCATGCACGTAAAAAAAAATACAAAATCTGAATTAGCCTCTTGAATGAGATGTGCTACAGGCAGGGTACAGGGTAAGTCTTCCCATCAATGTAATTAGGGTGGCCACAGTTTCGTTGTACGCATTTCAAAGTACGGCAAATGAAACATCTCCCAGTTTTATTGTTTGATATGGCCAGGGCTGGATGAAACCATGTCTAACTCAGCATGATTCTGTGTGATTTACACTACATCGGCAGTGTTACATGTAGGTTAAGGTTGTAGAAGGCTCCCCAGCATATGGGGGAGAGGTCAAACGAAACCTCAGTGGCTCAATGTGGAGTTACAATGCGCCTTTCTCTTCCTTTTGTTTGGGGGGGGGTGGGTCCACTGTTTGCAACCACTGAATCAGGTGATGCTGTGTCATATCCTCAATCTATGTATTTGGGTGTGGTTCACACACGAGGCCAGCTTTTCCCTTTCAGTACACTTGTGTGTGATTCTGTGACTGCAAGGAACTAAATATCAGTTGGTAGACTTTGTTACAAACTCCATCTCAGATGTCATGTTTCAAACATATGTGGCAATCAAAATGCTTAATTTTGTATTTAACAAATTCCTGAGATGGGTCTTTTGAATTGAGTGATCATTACTCAGTACTCATCCTGTATCCTGCCATTTTCAATTGCGCAATTGCAAATATTATATATAAAAAAACAGGTACTTACATAGCACTTTTAGAAAGGAAAAAGAACTTTAAAATAAGAAGACAAAAGCATTAACAGATTAATAAATACTTTGGAAAAGTACAGATTACTAAGGGAGATTACTAAGGGAGATTACTAAGAGAGAACAAGTAAGTTTGAGAGATTTTTCAGAAGTCTGCATTCATGTTGAGTCTCGTAGGTAGCATGAGGCTCCGTTGAGAATATGACAAGCACAATTGCTGTGTTCTTGCAAATGGCTCACATGTCGTGATTTAATATTTTGGCATGTGGTTGGTCAGTTTTAGTGGTATGCTTAAACTTGAAGTAGAGTGAAACGTCTCTTGTGGAGATGGTTGTCATAGACAGTCATTGACACAGCTCAGAACTGCTTCCTCTAACACCTTGAAGAGAAAAGGAATGTGAAATGCTTAAATGAGTAACGGGGTGTTCTATGTGGAGGGGGTGAAAATTCTTCTAAGTATACATTTTGTTTTTTTCCATGATTTCATTTCTTAAATATGTATAAACTTGTAAAAACCATATTGAAAATGTTTGATTTTAGACAATACAGATGAGAAATCAGTGTGTTTGTGTTGACTGTTTCTTTCTTAGTTCAGTTTTAATCTCTTGTTTTTGGAAACTTGGCCCCTGCAAATGCTTAGTGTTTGAAATAATTACTTAATACCCTTTTGAGAATTTGGTATCGTCTGAAAGTTTTGAGTCTGGGCTTTCCAAATTTGGGCATTACAAAGGTAAGGGGTCAAATGTAAATTAGAAAAGAAACCTTGGAAAACAATTTCCATTGAAAGCTGAATGCAACATGTCTGGCACCTTACGTTGACAGATAAGGTCCAATATGAGGATGTACGATTTATCTGCTCTACACATCGGCCAATCTTCCAGATGCCCTGAAACAGGAACGGTGTCAGCTCCAGCAAGCCCACCTGACAGAAGTTGCTGAAGAGAGAGGCTACTACCGCACCCTTGTGCAGCAGGCCAAGGAAAGGGCAAAGCTACAAGGCATCAGCCACCGTGGGAGGAATGATGCTTGCTCCAGGTTAGGGGTAATGCATTATTCCTTTGAGTATGCCCAGCAGGTGCACTTTCCAGCAGACCCACACCAGCCAGGACTCATGTACATGTACATGTACTTTCCAACACCCAGGAAACTTGGCATCTTTGGTGTACAAGAAGGTGTGACACCACAAGTGAACTATCTGATCGATGAAGGGATGGCGATACGTAAAGGGAGCAATTTGGTCAGCAGTTACCTCCACAGAATACTAAGAAGTATACAGAATACTAAGAACAACATACACACAAAGTCCAGCATTTGTGTGTCATTCACAAGTGTGACCCCTGACCTGAACTATCACTGGACCAGATTAGCTCCTGGGCAAACAACCTCCTATCATTGGCTTTTACAATCGGTTTGGTAATCCAAAGCCAAAAACCCTTTCTCATTTCTTGGTCCTCAACCAAATCATCTCCAACCAGAAATGCATACTGTACCTACAAGACGACAGGCTGTGCTCACATTTTGACTGATCCATCTTGAGAAATCAAACCATTGTATCTTTTTACAATCATTTCAGAGGAGTTTTATCCTTACAAATACCAAGGTATGGTCACTTCAGAAATATGACTTAAGACAACCACTTTCCGCCATGTACAACACAATAAATAACCTTTGGAATTACAATACATGTATCCAAAAAAAAAAAAAAAACCACCAAGAGTGACGAACATTCTAATCATGGTTCAGCATCATCAAATGATCACCATGTCTGCTTGCTGCCAATCAATGAGGACAAATCCTGAATTCTATTGTACCTTTACACAACTATCAATTTATGCATCGATGCATGCAATCTTGTAAGGTTAAGCCATCAGTTCTACAATAACAGACAAAGTGTTTCAAAACTGTAGGCAATATTCTTTACAGACCATATCTTGTTACACTAGCAGGTTCATCTTTTTACACCTTCAGAATCTGCTAAGGGTGATTCTATAAATTTGGGGTCCAATTTTTTTATGTGTTCCTGTCACCTGTGAGATACGATTTTTAAAAAATACTAATGCATCCTTGAATTTCCAAGAGTGATTAAGTAATGCAAATTACTTGCCAAAAATCAATTTTAATGATATTTCCACATCAAATTACACAGGTCAGGTGTAATTAGGAACACAAAATGTCACACTTACAGGTACATGTATGGGCCCAAACTTATAAAATGACCCTAACATGCCTAGTGTCCAGATGCATGCAAATCAACAGAGTCATCAGCTCACATATTAAATGTTTGAGTTCAATTTAAATATCATCCCATCAATGCCCATGACTGTTTATGTATACGTTTGTAAGTTATTTTCATTTATACCCATAATTCCCATCCCTTCAAAAGCCTGTACCCTCAACCTATTCATACAAATCATTTCAGATGTGCCCCATGTCTCTGTTAAGATGCAAGTTCCAGCAGAGTGACAAATTCCTCTATATTGTAAATGCCAAACTGGAATATAAATTCACACAATTTCTCAACTGTCCAGAGGTTGCTTCTTTGCTCCAAAAATCTCAAAACTCTCATACCGGCAGTTAAGTTTAATTACTTTATAAATGAATGTGGCAGCATTCAACCAGGGGATTTAACATTTCGACTCTTGTATCAAATAAAACCCTGTAACTTAAGGCATTGCACAATCTTGTTCAATCAAGACCGGTTGGTGTTAAACAGAGTTTGGGTGGGAAAAGCCAATCTCCGTCAGCAAGAGCTGACACCCTGATGTTAGGCCATTCCAAGGAGATGGTCTTCCAACCTGCTGGTCAGTAAATATTCAAACTGGTGATAAACATGGCCAACCACTAAGCAACTTGGTCAACTTTTTAAAAACAAGAATCCTTGTTTTTGGAGAAACACTTTCGTCCAACATTTTTGAGCCTTAAAAACCATATTTGACAAAGCCTTTTCTTGATGTCCAAAGTCCATGGTATTGGTAAGTGGAAAATTGAAAAATGTGACTGTGATGAAGTGCCACTGAAGCGCTGCTGTATGGCAAATAAACCGTCACTGGACTCCATAAGCTGCTAGGTAGGGAGACACCACTGTAGGTCTTTAGTTTCTACGGGATGGACACTTGGTGCCTGTCGCAGGTCTCCACTGGCTACCGCTGGAAACGCCACTGATCTCCACTTGCTGCTGTATCCAGGAAAATGATGCCACTGCAACAAACTCTCACAGGCTCCATTCGTTACTGAGTGTGCCTGGCAGAAAGAGTTCCTGATGAACCGTCATATTGTAGGTCCCCTGAGGAACTGTTGCACAATTCCACTTGTAACTGGAGAGACAATGCCATGACCTGCAGCAGGTCTCCATTTTCTACAGGGTTGGAGCATGGAGCTCCATGGTATGACGGAGACCCTGTGCTTAGTTTCTACTGGTGATATCTCAAATGAGGCATCTGGCTCTGTTGAGGCTAGATCTGGATGTACATGTACATTACGGTGGTTGTCGCCCAACCTCAATTCCGCAGCCATCGCTGCAATAACCGAAGTTGACCATTTGAAAACCACTTTACTACTGCACTTCTAGTTCTAAACTCACAAGTCACCAGCATACACAAATCAGATTCAAAATGTCTCCATTGTAGGTTTGGCTGCAAGTACACAGTCTCCAAGAAAATTTCTGCAGAGTAGTTGATCAAAGTAACTGCACACTGACAAGAGGGCCAAGGCCCCTGAAAATATGGTTTCTTTGGCTCTTTGTGAATATATCATAGGCTCAGGTAAAGACTCAATGTTCTGAGCTTTTTGCTGAGCATTTCTCAAGGTAAATATATATGTGGTCATCCTTAAACAAGTGTTACTTGGAAAGATTTAACAGGACAACCTTTTTACTTACAACAGCTGCAAATGTTAAACAAAAGTTTCGTTTCAAATTGTACATAACTAAATTCTGAATGCTTAATTTGGAGCAAATTTATTGGTCTTTCTTCTCTTTTTTTTCTCTTCTCATTTTGGTTTCAATTTTACTCCTGTGTTTTATTCTTCTATTGCAATTTGGGGATCTATCCATGCAACCTCATTTGCAAGAAATCCACAAACAGAGAACAAAACTTTAAGTACAAATACATGTACATATATGAGACTTGAAATTCAGGAAGCATCAATTCACAATGATCAGGATTTTCAAGTTTACATTATCCTGCCTACACTGGGCAGAAAAAACACACTTCACTCAATTTCACCCCCTCCCATTCCCCGATAGTAACAACTGCCATTTTGAATAAATGCTTTCTGAAGGTCTACCGTAAGCTCATCATAGAACAATTCTAACTTCCTTGCCAAGAGTCACTTAGATTTAATTATAGGATACAATTTGCTGTTGTACATACAATAATGAATTTACTTATAACACAGCCCACTGATGGAGACAGATGTCCATTTAAGAAACAAATTTAGTGATAGAATGAGGAACATTCATTTCAAAAAGGTTAAAGACATTTTTTAATTAAACTTCCCCAAAAATTTCAAGCTGCATAAAAAACTATGAAGTCTTCTTATAATTGGCATGCTACGTGAAAAAAATAGAAAATCTAAGGTCATTTTAATTTAGCTTTTGTAATCCACCCAAGGGGTGTTGCAAGAGAGCTTTGCCAAGTTGGAAAAAATTCTCTTCCATGTCAACATACACGCTCATTGCTATTTGCATCTGCCATTTAAACAAAATGCCTAGAATCCTACAAGACTTTACATCCCTCCTTCCCTGACCATCTAGTATCAATGTTCTTCAATATTATAGGGACAATGTCTGTGATATAAAGAGCGACTCAGGCCCAACTAATGCCCAACAAATTATGGTCTGTGCATAGCAAACATTGCAAATATGGCATCCATTTCAAATCTAAAATGAAAACATCATTCTAGCATGCATGGCAACAAGCAGACTCACTGATCTTTTTGACAGAATTGTTCCCTTAGAAAAAAGGCTACCTGCCCAGACTGCTGCAGAGTTGAGTACAACACAATTTCAACATTTTGCCTCGAACGTATCTTGTCCAACAAACTACAGTCCAATCTTTCAAGTTACAAGGAAAAAGTTAATTGGTCATTCTTAAGGTCTTTCATTGATGTACATGGTAGAAAGCCGGATTTAAATGCTCCCAGTAAAACTGTTCAAAACCATCAGCACATGCCAAACTTAGACATCTGCTGATTCACATCAAATGACAACGGCATGTTACATGTTTAAGACATGCTTTTGTATGGATGTAGTGTCATTTAAAACACAGGAAACTTGACCATGAGCAACATAATGATCATCAGCTGTAGCCGACTGGTACACACATGTAAGTAATTAACAGCAAAGCTGGACATTTTGATAGAGTAACCCGAACAGGGTCTCTCATTTTAATTTTTTTTTTAACAACTTTTATGATGTTTCGCTTTGACACTTTTTGCAACCAAGAAAAATGTGAGCACTGATGTCTACAGGGCCTAAGATGAGGGATACCTCTAAATGCCTGCCTCCAAAGGTAGATATTGCCATAATTTCAAATGGGGAAAGCGTTGTTTGTATCATTCTACCATTAGAAAATGAAACTGAACTGCCCAGGAACGATGGTCCTACAAGAGAAGGACAGGGTCACTGTGGTCAAGTCTGTGAAATAAACATTCACACCATAGAAGTTTGTCTCTGAACACACATCTTCCAGGAGGAAATTTGAAGACTGCATGTAATGCTTCTGTGTGAACATCCGCTATTACAGGCGACAGGATTTTAACTTCAAGTTGACTATCGATGTAAATCACTGTGAACATTCCCCTTCTTTAATTAGTACATGGATGCAATGCTGAGGCCTCTTTTCTGAGGTTCAGTCAGTTCAGTGGTGTAATACAATTTCTTGGTGGTGGGGTTTGTACAAATATTGTTGAGTGTAAAGATTGACAAAGATTAGAAGACCTCAACAGCCCACAAGTTACATGTACCAGTACTTTGCAGCACAACATACATGTACGTGTATAAAGCAAGGATTAGAATGAACTCAACATAAACAGGAAATGAGGCCTGGGAAAGACAGAAACAAGGCTGACACTATGAAAAAATCCATTCACTTATACAAGATATAAGACAGATTTGTAACGAGGACTTCAAACCATAGAGAAAGGACACAGGAGTCAGAATCTGCACGCTCAGAGCACAGCTATCACTGAGAACATTTCTGTTGAAGATTATGCATACTGCCGCAGGGCTTGGGATGACAACAACATGTCCACATTTCAGGATTTCCTGGTGTGGTACAATAATTTGGATGTGGCACCCTTCCTCGAAGCACTGGAAAAGTTTAAGTGTGCGGTTTTGGTTTAAGGACTTTCGCTACACTATCTCTTTCTCATCTTACCCCGACACATTTACTTCAGCCTTAGCGACGAGGCCAACAAGGACCTCTACTACACCATCAAGGAAAACATCGTGGGTGGTCCTTCCATAGTGTTCCACCGTTACCATGAAAGGGGTAAAACTCGCATCCGCAGTGGAGAGAAGATGTGTGAAAATGTGGTTGGGTTCGACGCGAATGCCCTCTACCTGTGGTCACTCATGCAGCCGATGGCGGTGGGAACGTTCATCAGGAGAAAGGAAGCTGACCATTTCAAACCTGTGCGGAGCCACAAGTTTGGAGTAAAGGCAACTGAGTGGCTGGATTGGATTGCGCACAAAGACAGTGTTTTATCCAGCGTCAGTTTACCCGTGGGGAGAAATCCATCGGTCAAAGAAGAATTAAAGTGGATGGATACTGCCAAGACACCCAAACCGTGTACCAATTCCAGGGGTGCTTCTGGCATGGACATGCATGCCAACTCAATCCGCACGAGTTTAACAAAGTGAAGAACTTCCCACGAGCTGAAGTGAGACGACAATCCGAGGAAATTTCTCGGTACATCCGTCAGCAGGGCTATCGGCTAGTGGAAATCTACGAGTGCGAATGGGATTCTGTCAAGTCCACCGATTCAGCCGTCTCAGACTTTGTCAAGTCGCGAAAATTGCCCCACGAGAAATGTCTGAGGATGACCCAGCAGGAAATACTGGAGTGTGTCATCGATGGATCCATCTTTGGTTTGGTGGAGTGTCATCTCGAGGTCCC
The DNA here is from genome assembly GCF_054643075.1 of Acanthaster planci. Lineage (NCBI taxonomy): Eukaryota > Metazoa > Echinodermata > Asteroidea > Valvatida > Acanthasteridae > Acanthaster > Acanthaster planci. Next base: position 20,358,307 of record NC_141778.1, on the reverse strand, counting down.
TGAAGGACTCAAGGACTTCTTCGCTGAGATGCACCCCCCATCTTCAAAAACACCGACATCAGTAGAGAGCACATCGGCGAACATATGCAAAGGTACGCTGAGCGAGAGGGGGTCATGAAAACACCCTGCCGTAGTTTGATTGACAGTATGCATGGTACTCGTCTTTTGTTCGCAACTCCGCTCATGAGGTGGTACTTGATGCACGGACTTAAAGTGACTCGCACCTATCAGGTAGTGCAGTTCGCCAACTCACCATGCTTCAAGCCTTTCGGCGATGATGTGAGTAACGCTCGCAGAGCTGGTGACGTAGATGCAATGCAATGATTGCGGATACCATGAAGTTGCTCGGCAACTCAGCCTATGGCAAAACAGTCACCAACCAGGAAAAACATTTGGACGTAAAAATATGCACCAACGCCGAGGAAGCAGCCCGCATGATTAACAATCCCCACTTCCGCGCCTTGCACACGCTAGAAGAGGGGCGGCTCTATGAGGTGGAGTTGAACAACAAATCAGTACGCTTGAACCTTCCCCTCCACATAGGATACTTTGTTTACCAGTGCGCTTAACTCAGAATGTTGCAGTTTTATTTTGATTTCCTTATCAAGTTCATAGACCCCTCGGACTTCCAACTCTGTGAGATGGACACCGATTCACTGTACATGGCGATAGCTGGTGACATGCTGGACAGCATCGTGAAACCCCACCTGAAGGAAGTTTATCAGCGCGAAAAGTGGGACTGGTTCCCACGAGATGATACGCCAGCACACCAAGCGTACGATAAGAGAACCCCGGGTTTGTTCAAGGTGGAGTGGGAAGGAGATGGGATTGTTGCACTCTACAGCAAAATGTACTTCTGCTTCGGTGCATCAGACAAGTGCAGTTGCAAGGGGCTGAACAAAAAGACTAACGACATCACTAAGAGGAACTACCTTGAGGCGCTCGAAAATCAGCATTTGGGCACGGGTGTCAACAGGGGGTTTCACATGCGCCAAGATGGGATGTATACCTACCAGCAGGTGAAAGCTGCTTTCACCTACCTATATCCCAAGAGACGAGTTTCACAGGATGGGGTTTCCACAACCTACCTGGACTGGTAATAAAAGGCATAATTGGCTATCAAACACATCACTGCTTAAATTGTGTAATGTGTGAGAAAAAAAAAAAAAGGTAAAATTCTCCATCCAAAACTGTTACCATCGCATGTTATTTTTCGGCAAACAAAGGAATAGTTCAACTTTTGTGAGTACTGCAAAGCAGAATGGTTAATCTTTTGCGTAAGCTGATGGAGAAAGAGTGACTTGTAAAATCGATTTTTTTTTTGTGGATGTTATTTATGCATTTCATCGGTTTGAGTAAAATTGGTTTAATTTGTTTCTGTTTGTTATTTCTTTAACTTTCATTCAATTGATTGAATTATGTTTTGCAAGTTTCCCAGTATGTTGTTTCAGTTCCATTGGATCGAAAATATATGTTAATTCATCTGTTCAAGGTATTTCATTGGTTTGAAGAAAACAAGAGGAATGCAATTCTATTTTAATATAGAACTTTACAAACTGGCTGAGAAGAAGTTGACAGTTTCAGCAGGATTTGCTGGTAGTGACCTCCGGTATCAGCATTATTCCCCAGATGGTTTGCATTTTACCAGAGAAGGGTACCAGCAATTTGCTGCTGAGGTCTGAGATAGCATCTCAAAAATAGCCTTTCCTGCTTGCAGACCAAGGCACCTGGCACATTATGTATCCTCCGCTCGTTCAAAGGCCAAGACATCGAAAGACTAAAAGGATACCCGAAACAAATCCCATAAAAATGTTTGAGAAGTGAAATTTGTATTAAGCTTAAAAGTGATCTGCATTGGATAATATGGCATATGGAGTGTTTTTAACAAAGGCCAAGACATCGAAAGACTAAAAGGATACCCGAAACAAATCCCATAAAAATGTTTGAGAAGTGAAATTTGTATTAAGCTTAAAAGTGATCTGCATTGGATAATATGGCATATGGAGTGTTTTTAACAAAGCTTTTTCTTACTTTCTTTGTTTAGAAATTAAGAAAACACAGCTGGAATATTCTATCAGGCTTTCCTTTATGTTGCAAATTATTTAAAAAAGCGATCTAATATAACATCAATGTTCTTCTTGCTTCTGACTGACCAGCAAGCAACAACAACCGATGCAGCTCAGACCGGCTGTCCACTTGCAGCGACCTTAGCATGTGTGCATGTGTTTGAGTTTTCTGGATGCAAAATTAATGACTTAGTTCTTAACAGATTTATGTCACATAATATTCATTAATTCAGTTTATTTTTATAGTTACTACATGTACCTTTATTTGACATTACTTGCCAGTGAATAAAGCAGCTGTTATGCTGATTCAAAATATGGTTAAGATTAGAAAAGGACAGAAATTTTAGTAGTAATATTAGCCAATGAAAATAGAGAATTTCTGATCCAGCACCCCACCCTAAAAATCCTCTCACACTGAATGCCCAGATGTTGATATCATGACATTACGTAAAGAACAACTGTGCCACATATCTCAATGCAGCACATACATGGACAACACTCGCCTTTCTTCGTGTAGACTTGAGTAAGCAATGGCAAATTCTGACGTTTCCGAGAGCGATTTTGAAGCCGATTTTTCGTAGGAAGAGTTTACCAGCTCTGAGGATGATCACAGGCACATGAATGATGCCAGTCAAATTGTATTGTAGATGTACGAACCCAAAATAGCAAGCGGTGACAAACAGTGATGATGGAAGTGTCATCACGGGGGTACAGGACGATGGTGGGGACATGGCACAGTGACTTGGTAAAGAACATGAACACGTACAAAGATTCTGGATGCATTAGAAAAGATAAGTGCATTCTCCATGCCAAGAAAGTCATGGACATGATAAAATGCGCCATATCTGCGCTTGGCCTCTCACTGAGGTGAATGTGCATGTTTCTCCCCCTTGGCCCCTAAACCTACTTTCTCTGATAGACAAACCCATTAAGACCTGCATTTCAAAACATACGGAAATATTACTGGGATCCCTCCATACTCTTTCTTTCACTTATACTAACAACTACAAGACATTAACATCTTAATTAAGTTTAATGCTAGAGAAAACCGTGAAGGTGCTTAATAGTTAACGGCGAACAGTTTTTCTTTCAGGAAAATAACATGGTCTACCAGTTCCACAGTTGTTATTGGCAGTCATAGATGCCACTCGAGAAATCCAAATTTAATCAAGTGAGAGAGGGAAGGAGGTCATTGCCAAAATGCTCTGAAAGAAAAAACCAGAACAAAAGTCTGAATACATAAAAATGTAGGGTTTCAACTTGGAAAGGATGAGTTTCAGAGTGGAAAGTATGTCAGCAAATGACTTCAGTATTTAAAACTTTAAGTTGATGCATTTGCCACATGATGAGAGAAAGCAAATGTACAAAAACTGGTTTATTTAGGATGCAGGGCTCAAATTTCAATTTTGGGGGGCACTGCCATGTTAGCCTCAAGAAATGGGACATATGGTGCTCAATATGTGGCAGCACTATTGAATTGAATAGGCCCTTTGCAAATAGGCTGACGCCCATATCTCGCTTCACGTCTTGGGCAGTGGCGTGTAATGGTTACCATACAATGCTTTGTGCAATGTGGATACCCACCCACGAATATGTCTGTACATGTGGCTTGGCAGACGTTCGTCGACCCGCAGCCGACAACCCCTGTTCTAGTTTCATTTGTTTTTTCATGGTACATGTATTTCATTCTATCTTCTTCAGCAGAGTGTGATCAATTGTAATGTCTCATAATAGTTTATTTACATTTCATCAAACGAGTCTTGTAGATATCGTGTCGAATGTTCAACAAAGAGAGAAATGTTGTACCGAGTTTGTTGAAGCCTACAGCAACATCATTGTCACTGATCAGGACCAAAAGATTGAATTTCTAGTGAGTCGCTTTGGCCTACAAAGCATCAATCTCAACCTAAGAGCATTCGATGGCCGCCAAGTGACCCCGACAATTGTAAGTGAAGGACTGGGATTACCAATTGAACATTGTTCTTTGGTGTCCAAGTTGTGTGCCTGCTCCCACATCAGTTTATCCTCTTCAACTTGACTACAAGTCAAGTGCAGCTTCCACTTCTACGTGTAAGCACTACTACTTCTTCTAGTTCCCGTATCTCCTCAACGTTCTGTCACACTCCATCTTCAGTTTCTCCTTCAGATTCAACCTATCTCTTCATCCCACCCAGTTCCAACTGTTGTACTTGCTTTGGTAGTTTACACCGCGACTACCCACCAGTCAGTGTGAAGTATTTTACATTGAATGGTCCTAAATCAGGAAAGAAGATAATTTGAGATGCCATAAATGCAACGTCTCTTTCAAGTACATGCACATTGTACGATGTGTATGGGAGTTTCCAAACATCGTGGACTCTCTGTGAAGAGGAAATGGAGGCAGTAGAAATCACAGATTGTGTTTTCATGGAGAGAAAGCTGTCTGAGCTTCAGTGAAAGCTTGCGTAAGCAAACATGTTTAAGAATAGGGTAAGAGCTAGGAATATTTTGATTGAGAGGAGAATTTAACCAGCTTCATAATTATTAAAGAAATACATAGTTGGTCGAATTTCTTGCCTTTCTTTTGTCGTAGAATAAACTCCGCAGAACACTAATTGGGGGTTTGTCACCATGGTCACTTCACCCCGTTTCTATTTTTGTGTCTTTCTTGGACTGCCATTGGATCTGTGCATTTTAAATTCCAAGTTGTGTGAAAATTTGTCAAGGCCTTCAGGCTCCAGTTCATCTTCTACTTCAAGTAGGCCTGTTACTAGTTCTTCCATCCTTTTTGCATGTCGTCAATTCTTGTGTGATTACTGTGGAAGGCTGGATCAAGGAGACAGACCAGAACAGGGAATGGATCAGGTATGAAGAAAGTGCTGCGTTAGGTGCAAGATGTGTGTGGCGCATCAAGCCAGACTGAGATCGCTATGTCATTTTAACAAGGCATTTATCAATGGAGTGATGGGATCGGCCTTGAAAAAGGACAATGTTGTGAAACATTAACACAGTGAAATGCATGAGAAAGCAGTCGGTCTTTCTTTAAGGCCTAAACTGATACTTAATGCAATCTTCAAGACAACACCAATAGGTTAAAGAGTTGGCTGGAGCATCAAGAGAGGAAGAGCAAGGAGATAGTAAACTCTTTGACACTGCATGATGACCTATATACATCCAAAGAACAGCTTGCCTGTACTAAAAACTACCGTGATTGTCTGAAAGAAACATCCAAACACAAGTCGCAAAGTATGAAGAAGATGTACCAGCGAGTTTGAGGAGAGGAGAGGCTAGGTCACAGTGATCACCAATATATCAAGACCTCCTAATGATGACTGGCATCCAGTGCTACCTGAGTGTGAAAAAAAAATGACCACATCACCGGGGGAGGGGCAAACTTCATCTAATCTCCAAAACAGACCTAAAGTATGGATGCCATGCTTGAGGTGTAATGATGTTCAATTACACCAAATTGAAAAGGGTACATGTAAATCAAATATCCCGTGCAGTGCCCCTGATAGCAGAGTGATGCAGTGAAGACGTCGTCAGCTGGTAAACTCATTGTACGTTGTGTGACTGACATGATTACGACATGAGATTTATGTCTTACGAGAACTGAATTTTTAATCACCAATTTAAGTTTTTGGCTGACCTTATAACGACGTGATTTACACGACACTCACACAACGAAGTTACAGGCAGCAAGACACTGGAACGACTCGGAGATGCTGCTGCTAATAGAGGGATCTGACTGTGTGGCATTTGAGGTCCGGGACCACTTTTCCTGAGACAGGGACTACACTAGGTACATCACCAAAAGGCAAACAGAGACAATAGGCAGCAGTAACTCTGATTTTGGCAAGAAGACTCTTTCAGGATGAGGGACTTTGACTGCTCGAGGAAGATTGTAAGCATTGCCCAAGCGGCGTGTAGCATGCAGTCTTTGCCATAAACAAGGTGGTCACAACAGACTAACTTACTGCAAGCTTCGAAGATTTACAGCATAAGTATGATATGATATACATGTACTCCTTAAAAATATGGAGAAGATCACGGTCCAGTTTGATCCAGCTGTGAATGAGCTGCAAGCCTATAAAGTCAAGTAAAAGGAGGCATCCCTAGGCTTTGACTGACACCAAAAAGAAATGGCAGAAAGCCACAGAAAAAATACAAACACTTAGTGCAAGAAATGTTAATGGAAGAATAAAGCAGCATGAAGAAAAGATCAACATTCTTCAGAAAGAGAAAGAAAATTGCAGAAAATGGTCAAATACTTAAATGATGACCTATATACAACCAAAGAACAGCTTGCCTTTAATAAAAACCACTGTGATTGTCTGAAAGAAACATCCAAACACAAGTCGCAAAGTACGAAGAAGATGAACCAGAAAGTTTGAGAGGATAGGATAAGTCACAGTGATCACAGTGATATATCAAGACGAAGATCTGCCGATGCTCGAAGAAAGAGTTGCCTATATTGAAAAGAAAAACAAGGAGTTGGAAGCACTTATCGCTTTACTGGAAGATGAAGTGGTACTAACATTTCAAGATGAAATGATACAGATAGTGTAAGACGTTCTGTTATGGAGTTACAGGCACAAAATGTGTCACTGAATAAAGTGAACTCTGTCGTTAGAACTGTCTAGAAGAATTTGGCGGGCAAAGATGTTGACAGGCTGCCATCTGCTGGCACAATCATCTCGCAAATATTGAGATAGCATTAGCAATGTAATTTGACCAATCAGAAAAGGCATTAGGTACAGTGTAGCTGTATACATGTACATGGAGATGGCACAACAAAGCATCATCGCAAGTATCAAAACTTCTAGGTGTCTCTTCAAGATGGCACATCAAGATCTGTTGCAATGACGGAGATGGGTCGTGGTGACACAGAAGCAGTAACAGAGGCTTTCACTGGACATGTTCAACAACTAGCTCACACACTCTCCTTGGTTAAAGAAGGAAGTTCAGAGACCCAATTTTTCAGAAAGCTCATCACAACAGTGAAGCCCACAATGACGGACCAGGGTCCAACAATGCCATAATTTAATGAAAGGTTGCGGAATGCAAGTGACCGGAACGCAAGTGACCGGAATGGAGGTCGGAAGCAGAGAGAAATGGCTAAACAGCGAGAAGCAGGAGGCAGACACCAGGACACAGATCGAGTTTTACGTTTTAATAATGGGTGGAAGCCTGGTCACTGAAAATGACCTTGTCTTCGGCTCAGTTATTATCAGCAACTATGCTCCAAACTGGTTTAAAACAAACCTATTCAAAACTGCTTAAGAACACCTTTATTTCCATTTATAAATACCTTTTCAAAGAAATATACTTTCAAAATGGCAAAGATCTGCTCGAAGAAAGAGTTGCCTATATTGAAAAGAAAAACAAGGAGTTGGAAGCACTTATCGCTTTACTGGAAGATGAAGTGGTACTAACATTTCAAGATGAAATGATACAGATAGTGTAAGACGTTCTGTTATGGAGTTACAGGCACAAAATGTGTCACTGAATAAAGTGAACTCTGTCGTTAGAACTGTCTAGAAGAATTTGGCGGGCAAAGATGTTGACAGGCTGCCATCTGCTGGCACAATCATCTCGCAAATATTGAGATAGCATTAGCAATGTAATTTGACCAATCAGAAAAGGCATTAGGTACAGTGTAGCTGTATACATGTACATGGAGATGGCACAACAAAGCATCATCGCAAGTATCAAAACTTCTAGGTGTCTCTTCAAGATGGCACATCAAGATCTGTTGCAATGACGGAGATGGGTCGTGGTGACACAGAAGCAGTAACAGAGGCTTTCACTGGACATGTTCAACAACTAGCTCACACACTCTCCTTGGTTAAAGAAGGAAGTTCAGAGACCCAATTTTTCAGAAAGCTCATCACAACAGTGAAGCCCACAATGACGGACCAGGGTCCAACAATGCCATAATTTAATGAAAGGTTGCGGAATGCAAGTGACCGGAACGCAAGTGACCGGAATGGAGGTCGGAAGCAGAGAGAAATGGCTAAACAGCGAGAAGCAGGAGGCAGACACCAGGACACAGATCGAGTTTTACGTTTTAATAATGGGTGGAAGCCTGGTCACTGAAAATGACCTTGTCTTCGGCTCAGTTATTATCAGCAACTATGCTCCAAACTGGTTTAAAACAAACCTATTCAAAACTGCTTAAGAACACCTTTATTTCCATTTATAAATACCTTTTCAAAGAAATATACTTTCAAAATGGCAAAGATCTGCTCGAAGAAAGAGTTGCCTATATTGAAAAGAAAAACAAGGAGTTGGAAGCACTTATCGCTTTACTGGAAGATGAAGTGGTACTAACATTTCAAGATGAAATGATACAGATAGTGTAAGACGTTCTGTTATGGAGTTACAGGCACAAAATGTGTCACTGAATAAAGTGAACTCTGTCGTTAGAACTGTCTAGAAGAATTTGGCGGGCAAAGATGTTGACAGGCTGCCATCTGCTGGCACAATCATCTCGCAAATATTGAGATAGCATTAGCAATGTAATTTGACCAATCAGAAAAGGCATTAGGTACAGTGTAGCTGTATACATGTACATGGAGATGGCACAACAAAGCATCATCGCAAGTATCAAAACTTCTAGGTGTCTCTTCAAGATGGCACATCAAGATCTGTTGCAATGACGGAGATGGGTCGTGGTGACACAGAAGCAGTAACAGAGGCTTTCACTGGACATGTTCAACAACTAGCTCACACACTCTCCTTGGTTAAAGAAGGAAGTTCAGAGACCCAATTTTTCAGAAAGCTCATCACAACAGTGAAGCCCACAATGACGGACCAGGGTCCAACAATGCCATAATTTAATGAAAGGTTGCGGAATGCAAGTGACCGGAACGCAAGTGACCGGAATGGAGGTCGGAAGCAGAGAGAAATGGCTAAACAGCGAGAAGCAGGAGGCAGACACCAGGACACAGATTGAGTTTTACGTTTTAATAATGGGTGGAAGCCTGGTCACTGAAAATGACCTTGTCTTCGGCTCAGTTATTATCAGCAACTATGCTTCAAACTGGTTTAAAACAAACCTATTCAAAACTGCTTAAGAACACCTTTATTTCCATTTTTAAATACCTTTTCAAAGAAATATACTTTCAAAATGACTAAAAACTATCAGATTGGGATGTAAATCTGTCCATTTTTGGTCTGATTACTTTCACATCACTACAGCGCCCTTGTACAATACGTTTGCATACATTGTTGAAGTGCCAGCCTTGAAAATGTGTGACTTGTTACTGGCACACAGATATGTGCTCTCTTAGTCCTGCACGCCAACACGTTTGCAGCACGCTACACAAAGTTTGTTCATGCGTTTTTCAATTGCTGTTTTCATGTGCCGAATGTGAAGCAATTTTTTTGGAAAAAATACAGTAGTTTGAAAAAAAAAGGTTTTGAAACCAGTTGGTGTTCTATCATCTGTATAAAAATGGTCACGTGATTGGCTGTAAACCAGTGAGAATGGCCAAACTGCTAATATACTTACTGCCTGTATACAGGTATGGGCCTATGTGCCTGCTTAATTCTTGAAGTAACCTGACCATGTTGTCTATTTACCGGTACTGAGGCCTTTTCACTTTCAACTGTCCAAATTCTAAGCTGATGCCAAGCTCCAATTATGTCCATATTTGGACAGTTCATTCATAACGCCTATATCTGAGTACAGCTTTGGCGACTTTCCGATCCATAGATGCTTTCCGCATGTTTCAGCGTGTGAAATACAGCTCATAAAATTGGCTAGATTTTCCAAGGTTTCTTGAATTATTTCGCAAAATCGTCAAATGTGAAGTATCTTTGACATTTTTGGAACATCTCTGCTAAATATCAAGTAAAACCTCTGACGATATCAACCCGTTCTAGTGCCCAATTTTTTAACATGAAAGACGAGGTTCGCTGTGTGGCCGTCACTATCTTTTCATGCATGACTGAAGTGATGCAGTGAACAAAACGTCAATATTGTTTTCCGACAAGGAAATACCCAAGCTTGTTACCAATTATTAAGTTCCGGGTAAGTATCTGAATATTTTGTTTGTAATTTATTCAACTAAAATGGTGAATATGTTGTAAAAATGAGTATTTTTCGTGTGAACATGATTCTGTGACAGTGGGAGGGCATTTGGGAATGGCACAAGCATTACTACTGGGTCATATGTGCATGGTAAGCCAGGGGTGTCCAACATCATCGTTTTGGCTATTCCATCAACTGAACTTACTCCAGATGGGCTATAAAAATACTCTGGAGTTTATTTTATGGTATTTTTAATTCGATAAATGATTTTATTGATGTTAGTTTTAGACATGTTTTAGGAAATGTATGATAAAGGCCCTTAAAACCTTTAAGATTTTCTGCAAATACAGACTTTTACATCTTTGTTACCAAGGCAACCAATTTATAATTGTCAATATAATTTTGTACAAAATAAAATTATGATATGAAAAATAAGTAAGGTAAAACCACTTAAATGGTTTTATGAAAGGGCAAAACACGATTTTTATCACAGTTGGTTGCCATGACAATGGAAAATCTGATATAAAATGTTAAATCTGTTTCAATTTTTGTGAAGTTTGGCATTAATAATGTACATGTAGTAAGTGGTGAAAAAAGCTAAGTTGTATAATAACTGTAAGGGGACGGACTTTTTCAGTGTACTCTTTTGTGTCTGTGTAGTTAATTACAAGGGGAGCATACTTGTACAAGTCTATTATTTACCGTTTTGTTACCCTTGGCAACATACATTATTCATGATGTCAACGTCATGACAAGCAAATCACCTTATTCCTTACCGCATTTTGATCGATTAGTTATTATGAGAATTTATTGCTGTGAAGCATTAATCGAGTCTTTGTACACGTAGTTAGTGGTATTACGTGGAGTCGATCCGCCTCGTGTGAAAATCGTTCAAGTATTGATAAAACGCGGCATGGTTTAGAGAAAGTGGCTTCTCGAAGTTTGATGCGAAGTTTGGACGACCAAAGACAATTTTTGTGTCGTGTTTGGCCGCTTTCCTCTTTTTAAAACCCCTTCGACAGAGCACTGTCAGTCTATAGTGTGCCGTACGAATCGGTGTGTCGCTCCTGTGCACATTGACTTACAAGTTCAGTGGTCGTCACCGTGGGTTTTTTTTTCCCCCTTGGGAATTCCTGGTCAGCGAATAAAATTCTGATGTGACATATCAAGTGTGTGACTGTCGGGTCCCTTTGATTTTGTAGACCTGAATCCCTTTTAAGGAGGGGTTCGACCCGGGGCATCCCCGATCGGCGTGCCGCTTCATGACAAATAAGAAAGATACAGAGAATTAAAGATGACACAAAACAACTAGATCGCTTATTTGTACTTAGTCTTTTTTTGCCTACGGTGCCATTGTTATACATAATCAATTTGAGGCAAAATAAATTGCAGCTTCAAATAATTTATCACTGCAGGACATTAAAGGCCCTTGTCACTAAGAGGGTCAGTAGTGTTCACTCATGGTTGCTGGCACGGTGATTTAATGCCTCGAAATAGTTACTGACGTGACCTTAAAATGTTAGTAGCTCTGGAGAGAGTTACTCCCGGTCGCTTTTGCCTGAGCAGCCGTGGCGTTTGGTTGGAGAAGAGGAAAATCTGTCCGTTTCGCAAGAGCAAACTTCTGCGGGCTACTTCTGGGCTGACGGATGGAGTCAAACGTTCTCGAGGGCGGCCGGTGGTCGGGGCCCTTGCAGGGTCTCGTGCACCGTGGCACGCATTACCCGGTCCGGATACCACTGTTATACCGTTGGCTACTTGCGGAATGATTCCAGGGAGTGCGAGTGTTGAGTCTACCCAGGCAACGCCAGTGCCCGCTAGCATCAGTCGGCCTAGAGGGAGTTTGGCACAAACTTTAGAGCCTGTTGCTGAATTAGCCCCGCAACCTCTGCTCTATGTCACTTTTTCCAGTTTCACGCCCGTGGTGTTGGGAACTCCAGCTCCAAGCACATAGTCAGTTACCTCCTCTTCCGATTCAAATATGGCATTAACTAGTGTCTGTGATGATCTCGGGACCGCGATTCCTCAACATCTAAAAGACAAAATTTGGAGGGGGGAGTATGTACATGTAGAATTCGGTACCTTGTTGAAGTCGTCGTGCGGCGCGGGCTTGGATAATTCCTTTGACGAGATGCTTTTTACAATCGGGTCCAATGAGTCCCCACTTTGGCAGATTCGTCCCCATAAGCAGGATCTGTGTATCACGTCTGTGGTGGACTGGACTATAAAGATCCACCGTAAGATAGTCATTGAATGATTTTGTCCGCCAACAGAGGGCGTGCTTTAACTTTAACGGTGCCCTGATAATGGGGCGACATGATACTAATTTTTAGGGTCGTGACAGGGGATAAATTCTGGGACAACTAGTTGTAATTTGATTATATTTTGATTGTAAACCTCCAATATAATTATAAGTAATATGATAAGGTGCTCAATATCTTTATTAAGACTGTTACTCAAAAATTACGGAGAATGACAATTCTGTACGGGCGTATGCGTAGTAATATTGTAAAGTTTTACTGCCGGGACTAGTTTGCGTCTGGACTTGCTGCCAAAACCTAGCGACATGTAGACATTTATATTTTCAGCGGACGTCAAATCACCTGGATCCTGGTTTAATCTTCAAAAATATAAGTTGTTGGATCGAGGGGGAGGATCGGTTGGTAAGCTAGATTATGTTGAGTTAATTAAGCGATCTATTGTGGCCTTGAAAACGGGAAACGACACACTCTTAAGGGTCTGTGTGGGCCTACGACATGTCGACAAACTTAAATGTAACGTTACATGTACTTATGTCTATACAGGCATAGGTATCATGTCAGGGTGCCAGAATGACATGTAATATTGTGTCACATTCGATTGTTAGGAATTTACAATACTGAATATTAATAGGTTGCAATCATGTATTTTGTCACATTGTAGGTTTTCTTCTTATACGAGAAATAGTGCCGATCAGTGAATAAATTAACCAGCCAAGTCAACCCAACCCAACACTACACGTCTATCGAGCAGTGGATGTCGGCATTTCTAGCTTTTGCGTCTGTGTATTTGTTGCAACATCCTACCCACGCCCGTTCGTTACTGAAGTACGCAGACACTATTCGATCTGCGGCATTTCGACATGTGGGGTATGGTTGGCGCGAGTACGACGTCCAGTTTCGGTTGCGCAAGGCGCATGTGCCGTCGCGCTCTTGGGCAACTATTGATGCCGAACTTTGGCTGATGCTGCTTGGTGTGCCCGTCTCGCACCAGCACAATTTTCATCCGTACCAGCAAAGCGAGCGTGCCCCCCTCCACTGCCGCCAGCCCCTGGTCCGATTTTGTGCCTGGTCGGCCCCCAGTCGCCAGAGTTGGTCAACCTACACGTAATGACTTCAACCGCGGTCAGTGCAATCGCCCCATGTGTCGCTAAGCACAACCCTCGAGATTCGCCACAGCATGCATCTGAGATCGATCCTGAGCAGTAGCTTCACAACTTTTTTAGGATAAACTTGAAATCAATTTATCAACTTAAGATTTACTCAAAGACAAAAATAAATAACGCATACATTTTTAGAAACCTTAACCGTGAATGCAACGGCAAAACATCATGAAAACAGGGAACCATAGTATCACAAGAAGGTGCACTTCACTTAGACAAGAGAGGGCGCAATTCAATATGCCAACAAACGTTCGGCAGTAAATTTCGCTATACTGAACGACCACTGTACTGGACATTTGGCGGGGACCCATATGTATTCGTTATAGCGACGTTTATATTGAGGAAGATTGAGCCAGCATTGCTAAAATATTGAGAAAGATTGAGCAAGCATGGCTGCAGATATTGAGAAAGACTGAGCTACATGTAGCATGGCTGCAGATTGAGGACTGAGTCAGCATGGCTGTAGATATTGAGGAAGATGAAGCAAACACAGCTGCAGATATTGAGGACGACTGAATGAACATGGCGGTAGATATTGAGGAACATTGAGCTACGGTAGCATGCGTACGGATATTGGGAAAGACTGAGCGAGCTTGTCTGCAGATATTGAGGAAGATTGAGCAAGCATGTCTGTAGATCTTGAGAAAGATTGAGCGAGTATGGCTAAAGATTGAGGAAGATTGAGTGAGCATGGCTGCAGATTGAGGAAGAATGAGTTCAGTCAGTCTGCAGCGCTCGCGATAATGAGGTCAAATCCCGAACTTTATGTGCTCAGCCAAACGTGTACGAAATAGCTGCGAGAGTTCCACGCATTGTTGCGAGATTTCAACCGATCTTTTGTAATGAACTACACGTTCTAAAAGAAGTAGTGGGCATCCAAGATGGCGTGGTAAGTAGAAAGAACACGTTTTTCCGATTCGAATGGTGGTAAAAATACCCAGTTTAAACCACTTTTTAGCCATTTTTTTGCACGTCTAAAGTTCAGGCGTAATGCTGTGGCTGTTTTCATTTGCGTTTTTACTTGCTGCGCCCTGACTGGACTAGGTAACAATGACGGAAACTATCACTACAGATCGAAAGAGAAAGCGATAAGCTTTCATTTGATGTAAATTTTAGCATGTGGGCGAAGTGCGTGCAGTTTTTCTGTGACACTTTTTGCGCACGAGATTTCATCTTTTTCAGGAATTTTTTTATAGAGCACGTGCGTTGTGTGCGTTGGTAATAAGGTACAGTGCAGCCTACATGTACTACAGGTGTACAGTACATGTGAATTACTGTGCATGTGTAACAGGATTTTTTGGAAGTTTTTCATATTATACATGCACCTTTAAAGTTATCCCCCTTTGTAGCATGTAGTTTGTATTTCACTGACACAGAGTTTTTCCAAGAAGTTTACGAATAAGTAATAAGATAAACCACAGGCTACTTCCTGTGGCACCCTCTTGCTGACCATGCGGTCCAGCTGCCACATCATCATTCTGCTTCTTGCCTAGTTCAAGACCACTACACTTATACATCTTTGCTCCTGCCCATTATAAGCCCATCGTTGAAGCGCACTAGCAGATTTTGGGGCTACTGTATCCAACCTTTTTTTTTATATATATCCTTGCTATCATTGTTTGGAATAAATATACCATCATAATTACCACCGGAAAAGACTACTGTGCGGTCACAAGCGTCGTAGACAGGATCAGGTGGTTTACAAATTAGAAAAAAAGGGTTGGTACAGTGGTGATCGATGCAGGATGGAGGAACTGCAGACACAGCTTAAGGCGCTCACCACGAAGCTGGAGGACATGGAGAGCAAGGGGAAGGCAACCAAGCTGGTTGTCGTTCCGAGAGACAGGGCGACGAAGCTCTCTGGACGGCCAAGTTCAGAGAGGGATCCTGAAGTCATCGAGTGGGCGGAGGACATGAGGAGGTTGACCAAGGACCTCACCGATGCTGAGGGTGTTCAGCTAGTCCTCGATCACCTCACTGGACACGCCAGAGATGAAGTTAGGCTGTGCCCACCAGCAAAGCGGACCAAGGCTGAGGATGTCATCAATTGGATCCTGACAACTTACGCCTGCCACGAGACCCCCTCGAACCGATGGAGTGATTTCTACAGTCGTCAGCAGCGCTCGGGTGAGTCCCTGCAAGATTACTCTCTTCAGCTGATGAAACTACTTCGAAGAGTGGAGCTGGCGTCCCCGGAGGACTGCCCGCAGATGCAAAACAAAGACAGCATCTTATGTGAGAGGTTCGCTGCAGGCCTAGCGGACCATGCACTGCAACGAGACGTCCGGCGATATTTCCAGGAGATCCAGATATAACCTTTGCGTTCCTCCGAAGCAAGGTCCTTGCATGGGAGACACACATGTAAATGCTAAGCAAATAGGCTCAACACTGTAACAGGCCAATTTTTTACATCAAGTTCAAATATAATGATTCATGCTAGGCCTTTTAATAATACAATTGTTCGACTAAGGCCTACTCGTTTGTATTTTTATGAGTAATTAATGCATGAATTTGGAAAAAAGTGGAAAAATTGTTGCAGCCTGACGCCTTCATGCATTCTTAATTGCCTTATTTTGAAATAGGCCTTGTACTGTAGTTTTCAGTTGAAAACTATGTATGAGAGCTAGAGCTCTTATCCTTGGAGATTCCCTAACAAAGTACCTCAAAGAAAACATCACAACTGAATTAGTTGATGTGGAGGTAGCAACTTGCCGCGGTGCAACAATTTCGGGCCTTCGAAAGCATTTGCTTCAGTGTCGTGACATGTACACAACTACACCTGACATTGTTGTAATCCATGTCGGAACAAACGATTTAGAGTGGGGTTTCCTGCACAGCAACTTGAAGTATTTCAGGGAACTCATCACCACCGTACGCGAGATCTTTCCAACTGCTAAGCTGGTGTGCAGTGGAATTCTTCCTCGGCAGGACAGTGAAAGTTTGGATGCCTCACGTGTGAGCCACAACATTCACTTGGGGAATGTTTGTGGGCAGCTTGGTTGTCATTTCTTTGACAGTAGCGACAAGTTTCAACATTGGCATTTTGCCAGAGATGGCCTTCAGAATGCAATTGGAGTATTTCTGCATTTACAGGAAGCATGCAGGATTAATATGGTGGTGCTTATTTATGATTGTTATTTCTTGTAAGGAGTTAGTGCACGCATGATGTATATCCAACTCCATTTTATAAACAATATACGGTTGTCTTTCTTTTAGAGTTTTTATACCTTTTTTGGACTATATGCCCAAACACTTTGCCTCATACGTGTATGTCAACCAAAGATTATAACTTATTTTTAATGTGTTTGTTTTTATGTGTTTAGTAATTTTGAGATATTGCCAAAGATGACCTCTAGTTTATTGGTACATGTACACTCTGCATTGTGAAATTCTTTAGTGACAACTTAGACTACTACATGTAGAGCTCTTGATGTTTTTTTTCTTAGTTAAAGATGGAAGTTGTCTTATGCCAAAGCTCTTTTGAAAAAAAAGTTAAGTTGTTGAAAAATTATTTTTGTTTCTTTGCATATGTATTTGTGGACCAACAAAATTGCCATTGTTTGTTTCACAAGAATATTTATACATTGTAGTTATTTGTAAGCCACCAGCCACTTTCTGGCCTTCACATAACATTCAGCAACAAGTGCAGATTAACAACATGGTGCAAAACTGCAATCATATATTTCTAACTAAAATTTATCTTTATTGTTTATTTATATTTTACAGTCAAGGTCCATTCGAAATAGCACCTGACATTCCACTTGCTACACAGGTATTAATACTTGCCAAATACGTTGGTTTATTTCATTGTGGGGAAAACAGTATTCAGTGTTTTAAAAGTTTTGCAAAGAGGCAGCTGTTATTTATATTTGCAGTAAGTTTTAAATGTAAAAAGAAAGGTGGCTATGCACACGTACATGTTTATTGTCAAGTATGTTGTCTTTTCTATTATGTAACCAGTTGGTATAAATATATTAAACAAAAAGTTTTGTTTTCATGTGTTTTGGAAAGTTTCATTAAAAATCCAGAAAAAAAAATCCACCGTCGTCTGTGCTTTATTATTGGTTCTATTATTGTTTTCCCTCAGAAATGGATATGAATATGCCTATTTAACAGTCCCATGTGAGTAATGGACACTAATTTGTTAAAATGCCCTTCATTTCAATTTAAACCGCAAGACAATAAAAAATACTAAAAGAGAAATTCATGAATTAACTGATTGATATGTATCCTCCCAAGAAGTCTGTTCTTTGCTGTGTGTGGACACATGGTACAGCGGATCCATACTGTGCACGTACATGTACATACAGAGGTGCACGATCTACACGTTTGTGACAGAGCTTTCCAAATGATGTCATTGTCAATCAATGAGAACACGGTAAGTGCATGTTGTGTCATGGCGGCTTTACCGTTGCGGTAGATTTTGGCAATCGTTGGAATAGTCCGTGCCCTGACTGGACTAGGTACATACATGTATTTACCCGAATTCAACCATTTTTAGATAGATGGTGATATTATCTGTGACGTTAGTATCAAATCTGGTTGTGGCCGTAGTCGAAAGATGAAAAATCTCGTCGTTTTTAAAGGCCCATTCGTTGACGTTTGAAGCTATTTTTCCGTTGTAAAATTCTCCCTCTAAATATCACGTAATTTCCAATCTGATTTGATAATATAAAAAAATGGTTCAGTGTCTAAAATAAAACATAAATAATATTGACATTTGACGAATAAAACGTAAGTTTCAGAACACATTCCACGCGTTGTCGCCAGCTCATTAAGTATTCACAGCGAGGTCATCCACCGGAATGCCATGCATACAATGCACATAAAACGAACGGCTTTTCAGTGGGCTGCGGACTGACTGAGTTAGCATGGCTGCAGGTTGAGGAAGGTTGAGTTAGCACGTCTGCAGATATTGGGGAAGACTAAGGGAGCATGTCTGCAGATATTGAGGAAGATAGAGCAAGCATGTCTGTAGATCTTGAGGAAGATTGAGCGAGTATGGCTAAAGATTGAGGAAGATTGAGTGAGTATGGCTGCAGATTGAGGAAGAATGAGTTAGCATGGCTGCAGGTTGAGGAAGGTTGAGTTAGCACGTCTGCAGATATTGAGGAAGACTAAGGGAGCATGTCTGCAGATATTGAGGAAGATAGAGCAAGCATGTCTGTAGATCTTGAAGAAGATTGAGCGAGTATGGCTGCAGATTGGGGAAGATTGAGTGAGCATGGCTGCAGATATTGAGGACGATTGGATGAGCATGGCTGTAGATATTGGGGAACATTGAGTTAGTATACCTGTAGATATTGGGGAAGACTGAGCGAGCATGTCTGCAGATATTGAGGAAGATTGAGTGAGTAAGGCTGCAGATTGAGGAAGATTGAGTATGGCTGAAGGTTGAGGAAGACTGAGTGAGCATGGCTGCAGATTGATGAAGATTGAGCGAATATGGCTGCAGATTGAGGAAGACTGAATGAACGTTGCGGTAGATGTAGGGTACTAGTCTACACTGCCCACATGAAATTTGTTATGTATAGGCCCACTTTTGTGTACACCCCCATATTTCAGTGGCACAGTCCTGTTGAGTGGACAGGGGGTGGGTCGTGTTGGGGTGCTGGTCATTCTTGGCAGAGCTTGCAGCCTAGTATAACCAGCATTCACTCACGGCCTCCCTTCTGCCTTATTTCAACAGTGTCAGTTACGAACCCCGTACTTTCTCCGCCCTCCACATAGATATTGAGGAACATTGAGCTACGGTAGCATGCGTACAGATAATGGGAAAGACTAAGCGAGCTTGTCTGCAGATATTGAGGATTGAGCGAGTATGGTTGCAGATTGAGGAAGATTGACTGAACACGTCTGCAGATACTGAGGACAATTGAATGAGCATGGCTGTAGATGTTGAGGAACATTGAGTTAGTATACCTGCAGATATTGGGGAAGACTGAGCGAGCATGTCTGCAGATATTGAAGAAAATTGAGCAAGCATGTCTGTAGATCTTGAGAAAGATTGAGTGAGTATGGCTGCAGGTTGAGGAAGATTGAGCGAGTAAGGCTGCAGATTGAGGAAGATTGAGTGAGTATGGCTGCAGGTTGAGGAAGATTGAGTGAACATGGCTGCAAACTGAGGAAGATTGAGCGAGTATGGCTGCAGATTGAGGAAGATTGAGTTAGCATGGCTGCAGGTTGAGGAAAACTGAGTGAGCATGGCTGCAGATTGAGGAAGATTGAGCGAGTATGGCTGCAGATTGGGGAAGATTTAGCACGTATGGCTGCAAATTGAGGAAGATTGAGTTAGCATGGCTACAGGTTGAGGAAGACTGAATAAGCATGGCTGCAGATATTGAGGACGATTGAATGAGCATGGCTGTAGATATTCGGAAACATTGAGTTAGTATACCTGCAGATATTGGGGAAGACTGAGCAAGCATGTCTGCAGATATTGAGGAAGATTGAGTGAGTATGGCTGCAGATTGAGGAAAATTGAGCGAATATGGCTGCAGGTTGAGGAAGACTGAGTGAGCATGGCTGCAGATTGAGGAAGATTGAGCGAGCATGGCTGCAGATTGAGGAAGATTGAGTTAGCATGGCTGCAGATTGAGGAAGATTGAGCGAGCATGGCTGCAGATTGAGGAAGATTGAGTTAGCATGGCTGCAGGTTGAGGAAAACTGAGTGAGCATGGCTGCAGATTGAGGAAGATTGAGCAAGTATGGCTGCAGATTGAGGAAGATTTAGCACGTACAACATGTATGGCTGCAAATTGAGGAAGATTGAGTTAGCATGGCTGCAGGTTGAGGAAGACTGAGTGAGCATGTTTGCAGATATTGGGGACGATGGAGCAAGCACAGCCACAGATATCGAGGAATGTTGTGTAAGCATGGCTGCAGATATTGAGGACGACTGAATGAATGTGGCAGTAGATATTGAGCTGAGCGAGCTCGTCTGCAGATATTGAGGATTGAGCGAGTATGGCTGCAGATTGAGGAAGATTGACTGAACACGTCTGTAGATACTGAGGACAATTGAAGGAGCATGGCTGTAGATGTTGAGGAACATTGAGTGAGCACGTCTGCAGATATTGAGAGCGATTGAATGAGCATGGCTGTAGATAATGAGGAACATTGAGATAGTATACCTGCAGATATTGGGGAAGACTGAGGGAGCATGTCTGCAGATATTGAGGAAGATTGAGCGAGTATGGCTGCAAATTTAGGAAAATTGAGCGAATATGGCTGCAGATTGAGGAAAATTGAGCGAATATGGCTGCAGGTTGAGGAAGATTGAGTTAGCATGGATGCAGGTTGAGGAAGATTGAGTTAGCATGGATGCAGGTTGAGGAAGATTGAGTTAGCATGGCTGCAGATTGAGGAAGACTGAGTGAGCATGTCTGCAGATATTGGGGACGATGGAGCAAGCACAGCCACAGATATTGAGGAATGTTGTGTAAGCATGGCTGCAGATATTGAGGATGATTGAATGAATGTGGCAGTAGATATTGAGGAACATTGAGCTACGGTAGCATGCGTACAGATATTGGGAAAGACTGAGCGAGCTCGTCTGCAGATATTGAGGATTGAGCGAGTATGGCTGCAGACTGAGGAAGATTTACTGAACACGTCTGTAGATACTGAGGACAATTGAATGAGCATGGCTGTAGATGTTGAGGAACATTGAAATAGTATACATGTACTTGCAGATATTGGGGAAGACTGAGCAAGCATGTGTGCAGATATTGAGGAAGATTGAGCAAGCATGTCTGTAGATCTTGAGAAAGATTGAGTGAGCATGGCTGCAGGTTGAGGAAGATTGAGTGAGCATGGCTGCAGATTGAGGAAGATTGAGTGCACAATTGGACAATGGACAATTTGATTTGGATGCTTTGAGAACCTAGTTTAAAGGCATGACGTATGATGTGAAATGATACTCCCACACTGTACATTTGAAAGCTATTTTAAAACAAACATTGTCCTTTTCATGAATTTCTGTACTAAAAAACACAATTTCATTCTGGTTGGCAATTCTGGTTCTTCGGAATATTATTTGTGGTACATACAAGACATAGTGTTTGTCATTGCGCAAGCTCTGTATACAGGTACGGTAAAGAACATGACAAGTGCCTGCATATTTGCAATTTATCTTTCTATATTGCCTTGATAAGCATGAACATGTACTGATCTTTTTACTGGCTATTCTAGTACCTGTACATCATGTCTAGGTGCTAGTCAAAAGAAGTTTTATGCTCTTCTCACTGTTTTGCCAAAGAATATCACAACATTTTTTTGCAGCTGTAAATGTTACTGTACATGTCGCTCTTTATTTACATGTACATGTATTTTGTCTTCTGAAAGTATTCCCTTTATACAGGCAATGTGCAAGAACATACATGTACATATACATGTACCGATATGAGTGCAAATCAAAGGTACTTTAGGTATTTGTACTTAGTGTTTGGTGGGGGAGGGGTGGGGTCTGGGCCCAAACCCAGTAGTGTTTACTGAAGGAGGTTGTTTTGCAAGATTAGACTCAGGCTAAGGTTATTGGGTTTAGCAATGAGAGAAAAATGGTTACTCTTGTGCTCAATACATTATTGCCACAAAAACTTACAATGCAATACATGTATATTCATGTAGGCCCTACACGTACATCCCATCTAATAACACATTTTCTCTTTAACAGGCTGTATATGGGTTTATGTTTTGTATAAGAAAAATAAGCAGTATTTTTTGAAAGCCAAACCCAGTCACATGTCATTTTGCCACTTTAAAATTTATATTTTACTTGGATATTATGTGTCTTTACATTTAGATTTACATTTAGAGATTGAGTTTCTGGCAGTATTGAGTTGTATACATATATCTTGCTAGTCAAGATCCATGCATAATGTGCTGCCAAAATTGTTTACTGTGTTTGTATAATGTTTGAGCGAGAGGTAGTCGTCTCATACTTTTTTGTGTAGATGTATAGCATGCACATCTACGTGCAAGCCAGACCAGGTGGAAGGTTGCTTTGAGAAATTGTAGTAGTGTTGTGCTGATATTTTTATTTTTATGTGATATAGAATTTTTTACAGTACATGTATACATGTACATGTAGTTTTGCATTTGAGCAAACAAGCCTTGGTCAGTTGCAGGTCATTGCAAGTATTCAAGAGGTAAATTTTCCTAAGAAAAGAACAGTGTGAAAGCCTAAGTTACAACTCTTATAATTCAACTTGTCTACTGACATTTGTAATGCAATCATGGAAACCATTTGTATGTCACCCACAAAATTTTCAGATAATGGGCAAGAGGTTTTTGAGATTCTTGAAAAAACTGATGAGAGACTGAAGATTAGGGTTAAGTGAAAAGGATTTGTAGTGAGATATACATGTACACTGTGTATAACACATTGCATACCACACTAACCTAAAAACATAAACCTAAAAATTTGCACTGGTCTTCAACAAACTGTATAGGGTTCTAAGTAAAAATTCCTCTTGTAAAACCTGTGGCACGGTAAACACACCATCTTAAATGGTCACCAGTACAGTGATGATTTGAATAATGTTGGTAAATGTGTTACTTGGACTTGTTGCAATCTCATCCTCTTTTTGGAACTGAGTTATTTATTACGTTTAAAACTCAATTGTTCGATCACGTTTTCAAAGGTGCATACTTTTGACTCCGACTTTTTTAGGCAACGAACTCTCCTACCAATCCAATTCATTATGCATTCCTCCTTTCTCAGAAGTGCCTGACTCCATGCCTGCAGCTGCATAGCCAGCGCATTCCCCTCATTGCCATGTACAGTAACAACTAACAGTACATGTACTCAATTCCACCTGCAAGCCAGTGATTCTAAGAGCTACACTTTGAGTGGTGGGGCATTATTCAAATGCTCCCATTTACACGGTCGAAACGGGGAAAGGTTGATGAATGAGTGGCCATTTGGTATGGCTTACCTTCAGTAACCTCGAGCGCACAACAGTTCACTGGTGTTGGTTGCTTCACTGCAGCCCCTCTCAAAGCTCGCATCGCATGGCTTTGTCTCCTCCAGTTACAACTTCACTGCTTCTTCCATGCTTGCTTCTGCAGTGGAACACTTAAATGGCTCCATGCGGTGAGCATCTTTCTGATCCTGTCCTGTCCCATCCCACGCTCCA
The DNA here is from genome assembly GCF_054643075.1 of Acanthaster planci. NCBI lineage: Eukaryota > Metazoa > Echinodermata > Asteroidea > Valvatida > Acanthasteridae > Acanthaster > Acanthaster planci. The sequence continues at coordinate 20,334,667 of NC_141778.1, read as the reverse complement.
TGCCTTGGATACCACCACCTGTGTACACCTACCAGTAGAATAAACAGGGTTTTGTTATGATGTAGAGGGAGAAATCTGGACCCCCAAAAAATTCCTAGCATATCTGGGTAATGAATTATCAATCAGTCAGGCCTGTCCACCTTATCTCTCCTCAGTACCAGCCAAGGGACAAGGTTACATGAACATGTACTTGGGTCTGACCTGCTGTGGCCCCAAGGGTCATGGCAAGTCTGGCACAGTCAATGGGGCTTCGACAGACATCTGTACTGTTTTTTGGAGGGGGCTGTTGTTTTTAACACAGGTTTTTGCGAGAACAGAAATGTTGCTTTTTTCTTTATCATTAATTAGCATTCTTGTTATTTCTGTTTTTGTAAATGTCTTTTTGCCTTTATCCATTCAATCTAACGGCCTCGCTCTCTCAGTCGCCATCTTCAAAATAAGATCGTTGAAAAATATGTCACTTGACCTCTCATCATCTCGACGGCTCTGTACCAATGGGCTCTTCCAAAACTTTGGCAGCAGTTTAGATATCTTGACATGGAAGAGCCGTCGAGACGATGAGAGGTCAAGTGACGTATTGTTCAACAATCTTATTTTAAAGATGGCGACTAAGAGCGAGCCCATTAGATTGAATTGATAAAGGCAAAGACTGGAAAATACCTCAATAATGTGAGTGAAATAATTCAATAAATGGTTTTTAGAAAGCGAAAAGGTCAAGAATCATGTTCGTGTGCAAAAGAAATTGCGCCCACGATGATAAGTGGGTGCGCCGAAAATGTTCAGTACGCCGACACGAAATTGCGCATACGGATGTGTGGCTAAGGATGGAGCGGGATCCGTGCCACACTAGTGGGGCTACACTTAGTAGAACTACGTGGGACCCCACAGTTTTGGGGGAACTGATGCCTGGAACTTCCTGAAGGCTAATATGAACTAATACACGTACTAGGTACACTAAATAGATATGGTGGTCTAACGTGTTGTGTTAGGACTCGCTTGATTTTCGCGGCACGCAACGCGCGAACAGCGCCCTCTTAGTCAAAAACATTTTTCAAACACCTAGTAGCCCTGGGTTTTATCAGAGCCTTTTGCCAACACTAATTTTTACAAAATTCGATTTGTGTTACACACTGAGAGTAGTCCTGTAAACCCACCAAGATCTCTTCGAACTTCTTCATCTTTCAGGACCCGTGTCAAACGTTGTTTCGGTTAAAATTTCTGTGATTCTCCAGGCACACACGAAACTACTTCTAGCTGTACACATGTACAAGTTGGCATGTGGGAAGACAGGCTTCCTGACGCATACCACGTGTAAGCACGGTGTAAGTGTAATTGGGATTTTCTGGCAACCAATCTCAACGCTGTGAATGCACGTGACGCGTGCGCGTGATGCGATGCATGACGAAGTACACCGTACATGTACATTACCATACTGCACACTATGACGTATTTGGTCCCGTATGTCTCGTATGAGTGATGCGGGTAGGTACCAGACGAATGTTGGTGCAACAGGTTTTTGACACAGTATTTACTTCCCGGACTCTGCTTCACTTAACCTACATTTTTAAGTAAAACGTTGGTGCTTATTGACACTTACAAAGTCCAGAAAAGAGGAATATCAAATCTTTGACACAGTACGGAACAATCTGATGTGTTTTGATCGACGAAATTTGTGAGTGGTCATTTTTACTACTGGTCTAAGCATATAGGTACACGTAGAAATATCTACCTCCATGGTCTTACGTTAGCATGTTATTCATTGAAACCCAGGTATCGCCTCGACGGAGACTGTCGGTAGAGCAAGGAACACAGACACGACATGCGACAGACTGCAGAAATTTTATTGGCGCACCAACCTTGGCTTGGGAGATAAGCAGTCAATCAAGGGTTCATATGTCACGTTTGTGAGTGGCATACGCCTACGTGACCAGAGAAATGTTGCATCCTGACTCGACTTAAGCATTGTTTAGAAGTCTGTGGCCTACGGTATGCTGCGCTCCACTACAGTGTACCGTCCATAGGCCACATTAATGGGGCTAGTTGGAAATTAAGACAATTTTTACGTAGGCTTATTTCCCAACAAAATTGGGAGTTTGCTTCGTTAAAAATTTATGTCTATTTCAGCATTCTTGCGGTGGACATCCTGGAACTTCTGTACCTTGTTGAATAGCACGATGGGTAAATTTGCCCCATTGCCATGGGTTAAAAGTCCATAGTGAGGTCACGCCAACTGCGTGAATTTCTGTGATGATTGGCCTTCATTAAGATGATGGTTAGCCCATAGCCTAAATGATAAAACATAAATGGTAAATCATATATCATGTGCATGTATCTATATCATAATATTGCCTAGAAACAGAAAAACTTGGAGGCTACTTTCTTTCCTTGAATTTTGTACATATGGGGAAAGAGCTCCATGTAAGGATGCCACTTGACACTCTGTGCACAAATCCTATAAGACTGACCTGAAAAATTGTGTTTTTCCAGTAAATGACTTGGTATTTTCCTCCTAAAATGAACTTTTCTGGACGTGTTTTTACATTTACATTCTGATGGCTAATAAGTCACTGTAAGGAAGAATTACTGGCATCCATATGTGGAACTCTTCCCCATAATGGACTTTGGAAAAGAAAATTGATCTTCCATTGCTTTGAAAGGCATGATCACTTTATATTCTCTCGATGTTCATGTAGTTAATGTGCTTTCTTCTACCACCAGGGTGCCATCAAGATGCCTGTACTGTATGCAACTGTAGCAAGGGGCACAACCGTGCTGGTCAATCATGCAGCTTGTCAGGGTAACTTCATGGAGGTCACGGACCAGATCCTTCCCAAGGTTCCTCCACAGAACACCAAGCTGACCTACTCACATGACAATTACCTGTTCCACTACATCTCAGAGGATAAGATTGTCTACTTGTGCATCACAGACGATGTATGTCTCTTGTAGAGGAAAATGATAAATGGATAATAATAAACCCTCATTTCCTTATCACTTAAGATAGTAGATAGTGGAAAGAATCCACCAAGCTTTGGACTTGAACCTCCATTCTCTGGATTACAAAACTATTGCTCTGCCAACCAAAGCTATCTAGCCCCAATTTGGCACTCACAAATTTGCCCAAATAGGCTGCTGTAATTAACCCAACAACCCATGCTGAACCCAACAAGGTTATGCCTGATTTCAATGGTCCCTGTAGTAAATCTCTGTTGCATTGTAGCAAGGGCTACAGATGAAAACCTACACTGTTCTATTGGTTTTGGGGCGAAGGGGTTGATTATCAGTCTACTGTTTTGACAGGCTTCAGCAAGCTACTTATCATTTCTTTGTTTCTTTTTAAATGTTTTTGACAGGAATTTGAAAGATCCAGAGCCTTCATGTTCCTAGGTGACATTAAAAGAAAGTAAGATCCCCGTATACAAATCTTTATAGAATGACAGTTACAAGACTACACAACCACAGAGGAATTCATGTTTTACTTTTAAATTCCAGGAGATATAAAAAGTGAATAGTGTTTTGATGAAGTTGAATCTTAATATTGATTGATGTAACGGTCAAAATAAGATATCCTGTGGATTTGTATTTTACTTACCTCCTCATTATTGCTGAAAGCAATTAACTCTCCAAGTAATTCTTGATAATGAATATTTTAACATGTTACAAGCTAATTCTTCTTTTTCACGTGAATGGATGTAGTGGTTAGGAGATGACAGACAGCTTGTTAGACACATTAAAGTCACATTATACACTCTTGCTTCATGCCCAGGTTTCAAATGACGTACGGGTCCCGAGCCCACACAGCACTTCCATATGCAATGAACAGCGAGTTTTCCCCAGTTCTAGCCAACCAAATGGTATGTTACAGAATTTATTTGTTCATTGTGTTATGTATTCCATACTCGGCCTACCGGAAAAAACCTCTTTATTTGGTGTGTTTTTGACTGGTTTCAGAGGTACTATTCAGAAGAGACCCCTATCGATAGACTTGGCAGCGTGCAAGCCGACATGGAAGACCTGAACCGCATCATGGTCAGAAACATCGGTAAGGCAACAATTTGGTCATGAAAGTTAGTTTCTTGCATGAAGAGAAGTATTTGCAACGGAGGGGTTTTAGGATGTCAGCTTGTATAGGCCTGTTGTCTGGTGAGTTTGAAAGTTTTAAAAGCTTGAAGCCAGCTGTGTCTGTACTCTGTCTCTCAATGCAAAAGGAATCAGGAGTTTCACATTCTAGTCAAATTCTAATAACAGAGAAGCCTGATCAACTATTTTGCCTGTGGATAAGACTTCCAGTACAATAAATCACATGTTAATTGATTTGACAACAAAAACCAAGTCTTGCACACTCAAACCTTTTGTTATCTTTACACCCAACAGAATCACTGTCCAATAGAGGAGAAAGGTTGGAGCTGTTGATTGACAAGACAGAAGATTTGGAAACCACGGTAAGTTTGGCTCAAGTGCAGTCAGGCATAAAGAAATGTTCAGCAACTTTTCCCATCCCCAGTAAACCTCCAACTGCCTTTGTGGGTTCTGAATAAATTCAAGTGTCTCATGCCAGGAATGTTATACATAATTTCAAAGTCTGTACAACCTCAGGGGAAAAACTTCAGACATTTCAGCTTTCACAATTCACCATCAGTAACATTGTTGCCCTTGGTGCTATGTAATTGTAACTGTGTTGTACTGTGCTTTTAATAACTTGTATTCTATGAATTTCTTGCAGTCTCTCACGTTCAGGAAGAGCAGTAAAACACTGGCCCGGTCCATGTGCATCAAGAACGTCAAATTGATCGTTATTTTGGTTGTCATTGTAACTGTACGTTTGATCATTTTGTTTTCGTTATCATTTGTTTTTTTTCAATGATACGTCTTGAACAAATTTTGAGTTTAAACTGAATGTAGTCTGGAGTTCCATGTGGTAAAATATTGAATTCTTTATAAGTACTCAGAGTGCTTGTGACAGTCGCACAAAGGGTGTACATGTACAGTGATAAGGCAAGTGTACATTGTGAGCCTTTAGGTGTTTATAGTTATGAAGTATACAGACAAGGTGGAAAGCAGCATGAGAGTGGCTTCCTTTAATTTAAAACCCTAACCATGCCGAAGCCAACAAGGTTATGCAGGATTTCAGTGGTCCCTAGGAGGTTACGGTTATGAGTGCATTTGATATTATGCCCGTGTGGCACTCGTTTTATAACTCAAACATGCGGTTCACTGTGTCATTCCTTCAAACCACCCATCTCAGCTAGCAGAAATTCACATTGTGTTAAAACAAATGGTAACAAAGTCTGACAGCTCAATGTCTTCAGAAAAAGCATGGTTGAAAATGCAGTCAACTTTCAATTATTGTAAGAATTTCCTCTGTTTTTATCACAGCTTATAATCTACTTCATCATTTCGGCCGCATGCGGAGGACTGAGTTGGCCACGCTGTGTCCAGCACTGAACAATACCAGCCATGTCTCATGATCAGTGTGACTGTCTCACTCAATACTGACTGCTCCAAAATAGTACTGTGGACAGCACATTACACAGTATGGTGCGCTGAAGCAAAACAGGCCACATCCCTCATGAATAATGCGTGCAGTCTCATTTGGCATATTTAATCACACCACACACCAAGACAGGATTTTTTTCAGAACAAAACTTAGCACGTCAACGTTCAAGCTTAGTGTTGGACGTAATAGATGCTTGGCAAGAGGGTACGTTCACTGTGCTTAATTGTACATGAGTGCAGTTAATGAGACAACTAGACAAGTAGAATTCTGAATTCTCTGACGATGTATCAACCACCTTGAAAGATGTCCAAAAGTTTGGATATGATGCCAGCATGTCGGAGATGAAGGAAATCACAAGAGCCTTTTCAAGGACACAAGACATGGCCACTGATTCCCCAGTCTCGGGTTTCATCCCATCAGACCATGCCAGTGACTTCAGATCATGCAGAGAACGGGCCAATTTCCAAGCCAACAACATTCAAGCAAGCGGATGTCTCCTGTCTTGCTTTAGCAGATAGTGAAATGTGGCCAAAGCTGTACATTGCAGAAAATTATAGATTTGAGGTCTGTGTGGCTTCATCTGCACGGCAGAAAAACAGTGTGATGGATTGGTCGTTTCCGAAACGGGCTTCCAGAGCTACGGCTAGGTCTATTGTCTATGCGTCTCCGCGCATTTGTAATGGAGCGAAGACCTAGACCTAGCTCTAGACAAGAGATTCAGATACAGCCATTGATTGTCAGTGTTTGTGTCGTATCAGCTACATGTTTTGCCCACACTGCCTTTCTCTACAAACAGCTCCGAGCACTCTTGTCAAACATGTGAAAAGGTAATGTGGAGGGAGATTGGTAGAAAACAGTACCATTTTATATTGAATTTGGAAACCAATCTAAGTTTAAAACCTTTTGACCCATGTGATCTTTACAAAATGAAATGTGCAAATTAAGTTCACCTACATGTATCTACTGTGTGTACTTCAGTTAATGAGAATACTTTCCAGTTAAATTTGTGCTAATTCTAGTTTATTCAGATGAAATGGATTAAAAGGGTACAAATAAGGTGAAAATTGGCCTATGTTTTGCAGTGTACCAGAAATCTACCGTATTTTGTTGCTATTTAGATAATTTTTTGTATGCACCACGAGAAACAAGATTCAACCTCGGGTCCCATAATTAAAAGTAAAAGTATGAGTCATTCTGCACCAGACAGGACAAAGAATTATGATCAAGCTGAAGTCAGCTGAGGCAAGTATCATTGTACACAGGCAAGGCAAAACTTCGTTTGCAGATGCCATGTGGTATTTACACTCGACTGTCTGTGGTTTGAAACATTTCCAGTGATGTATTTTTGGGAGTCTATACCACAGAACGGTCGCATACTTCACAGCATTCCAGCAGCTGAAATTGTAAATAATTGCTAGTGAGATTACCATGTGCAGTAAATTAAACAGAGGCGTAGTTGGCTTGGTAATTGAGCAGTCCCACGCACCTGCTTGCGTCAAAAAGGACATAGACGAATAGTGCATTATTCCATTTTTGTTGGAAACGCACTGGGAATGATGTGGTTGATTCCAATAGTGGATTGAAACCAACCAACAGGGTGCTCAATGTTAACACATTGTTTAATTTGATATGATTAAAAAAAGGCAGGCTTGCTGAACTTGTCCATTTTCGACTGGAATTCAGCATGCTTTTTTTTCTTTTTTTACAAATTTTTTGTTATTCTCCGTCATTGAGGGAATTTAAATGAGGGCAAACATTTTGAGAAATGTAAAATACAAAGAATTGCTGCAAACTGCTTTTGTGGCAGCAGTGACTTCCAATAAATGATTCAACATAGCAGGGCTCGTGTTTCAATCCTAGCAGAATGGCAAAGGCAAACTTTTCCCCACATATTTGCACCTGTTCAGAATTGACGAGAGAGAGAAAAGGGGTTTCTCGTACAGAGCATACCCACACTGTGTATCAAACAAGCTGTGTAATACCTGTGTGTCGCCCAATACACAGTAGTTTTATGTGCACATAGTGCATGACACTTGGAACTTTTGTATACACGTGGGCCAATGGGAAACATTCCTGCTTGCCTTTGCCAGAACTGCAAGTTTGCCCAGCTGATGTATTAAACCAGTGTTGGGTTTGAACACGTTGACTGCCTCATAGTCAGGTGTACTGAATTCTGCCAGTACGAGTATACTCATAGGAAATGATAGGCTATTGTAATGTGAGTTGAGTACACTGGCATCACTGACAAACACAACAAATACACTGCTGGCAGTGGGAGGACATACATGTGTAAAATATCCAAGTTCAAACAGACACCTGAAAGGTACCTATTAAATATGCACATATGTGTACAGCACTTGGCAAATGGGAACGCCCATTCGAAATTGTGCGTGGCAGTCAACGTGTTAACCAACACAAAATATATGGTTCATTTAAATCCACTTTATAAGCCATCTATATATAACTAATATATTAACATTTCCTTTTTATTTGTTGATTATCCTTTTGCTAGCTGTACATCATTTATAGCTGCAAAGTTTATTCTCGCATATATTACGTTTCAAAAACATTTTCACTCGAAACAATTTCACTTGGCATTTTATTTTGAATTTTGTACAGTATAATGAATGGTAATTGGTACTGGGAGCCAAGGAAAATAGAGTTACAGGGCTTAAAATGTTTATTTTTCTATTCATGTCGTGGGAAGGTCTTTGAATCGTAATATATGATAGCATGTAAGAATTTGTATTGCATGTACAATTTTGTATTTGTTACCTAACATGTTGCATAGCGGCAAAATCGGTTGCCACAGTACAAGTCTTTTGTAACCGTAAAAACTCGTATGCATTTTGACACTTGCTGTCGAGGATGTCTTTCACCTTTTTCATTACTTCACAGCCATTTTGAGGTTACTGTGATGAAACACGCTGCTCATGGCTGTGCAGTACAGAAGCAGTGGATCACTCACTAGGGTACATTGTCTCTTTGTACTAGAACAGAACACTTCAGCAATTATTTGCAGCTAATAATGACGAGCTTAAAGCATAATGTCATCATGCTTTGTGCGCTTTTCTAAGGGGGACTCGGTGAATTATGTCCCACCGCAATGCCATAGGAAAGCATGCATGTATACAAAGTATGGTGTCATTATGGAACAAGTCTATTGCAAAATATCTACCGTTGTCATGAGTTAAAAGCGCTGTTAAATGAACAGGAGACGGTGTCATTAATGAAAGTACTGCTGCAGTGGCTACCATTGAAATATGGTGGACTGCTACACAGTGATTTGGGATTTATGTGTCCTGAACACAGGTAATAACCATCCTTATCTTCAGGCAAACTTGAATTCTCAGTTCTAATTGGTCAATCCATAGAAACAGTGTGATATATAACTGTATTGCACCTTTCATATCAAACCCTGCGTAATGCGCTGTTCTAACTAAACGCATTGCCCTATTTTTACACTAAAAGCAAACGCACATCTGCATGACTGTAAATTCAAAAGCGACGTGTTTGCCTGTGCTGATTGTCACGTGTTTAAATGCACGTACAATTCTGACAATTTCCTTTCTTAGTGTAAGCCCTGTTTTTGTTGTTATTGAAATAAGTTAAAACACAAATACATGTCATTCCAGTGCTCCCCAGATAAAATTGGAGCATTGTGGTACATCGGTGTTACTGTTTTTGCTGTGCGCTGTGTGATGTCTTTTGTCTTCTTTTTTTAAGTAAAGTGCGCATAAGCCCCTTTACTTTCTTTACTGCACGTCAAGTTTACTTGAAGATAAACTTACTTGACTTGAAGACTGTGCTCATGCCTCAGTGTCCAGTATACCAAGTGGCATACTGGACACAGATGCACTACACTTCTCTGTGTTCCACTTGTGCTCGTGAGATAACTAATAAAGTACATCCATTCCAAGAAGTGTGTAAAACATGCTGATTGTATTGTAGAATATACATGTAAACGTATATTGTTGGAGCAGGCTTAACAAGTAGAGCATTATTTATATATTAAAGGGGACTTTTCCCACAGCTATTTGTAAGTGCCTGAATCGGCCGACACTTCTGACACAACTTTGCTAACTCGCCAATTTTTAATGGTCAAATGAAGGAGAGAAGTGACTCCGTCCACAACCAAGTTGTGCTGTCCACACCCATGGGCCAAGTAATTACTGGGTTTTGAACTCGCTAGTTGTAAGAATCTGCATGTGGGCCACATGGGCCAAAACTGAAGGGTGAACAGTGTGGTATCATCTCTGAGAAATGTCCATTAAGTTATACACATTCACCAGAGTAAATTGCAGTCCCATAAATCTAGATATCTGTGTATCAAAACTAAATTTATTTGTACTGACAATTTCTGCTTTTGTTCATTGTTACAGCAATTTGGCATGCAAGGGCTCTAGCAACACAGCTTATACAAGATTAAAAACCCATTAATTCTAACAGAACAAAACAATCAGAGAGGAGTCTGTGAAGCCTTACTGCCCAGCATTTCCAGAGTAAATTCCAAAATCAATTCAAAGGTTTTGTGGTGTTCTGAAGTACCACAATTATATTTTTGGTCTCTGTACCTTATGCAAACCCTCGACATCTGTCATTGTATTTTTGAACCTGTAAATACAAAAACATGAAGTGTAAAATATTGCAGCAGTCTTTTAACTGAATGCTGTTGTTGTAAGAACATGTAAGCCCATATGTGTCTATTCAGATTTATCATGCTGACAAACTGATGAGTGCAGTGCAGCAAAAGGGTACAATTCCTGCATTATTAACCTTGTATGAATATAAGATCTTAAGTGCCCATGTGTAACACCAGCACTGGTATGGCGTGTATCAACTTGGTTGTGTACATTTTGCAATAAAGAACTTCAAAAGCAAGGCTTGGCCGGGAATTTTATTCCTTCATTTCTACCGTTATGCCCCCTCCCTTTCAAATTGGGGATTGAAATGCCCCCCTCCCTGTATGGGCCTTCTAGAAAATGCAACATCTTTTTGCCATTAATGTTGCCTCTCTGTTGCCAGTCATACGCTCTTTTCTCAAATGCGTAAAGGCAGCATTAAGCATCAAATTTGAAAAAAAAAATTATGTATCAAATGCCTGAAATAAAGGCAGTGTTAAGCAACACGTGAAACTCCACATAAAGAAATCATACAAGTTAGGTATCACTCATAAACTTGTTTTTGTTGTCAGCTCAACTAAGTAATTTTGAACTCCAAGGCAGTCCTAATTTCAAAAGACATTACAGTTAGTCTTAAACAAGTGTCAACCGTAGGTAAAGGTGTGAGATTAACACACTACAAGTTTCGATAGAAGAACTTCTGCCAGTATAAATATTATGTGAAACTATGAACTATACCAAATTGCCGACCAAGCTCCTGTATTATCTTCAAAATGAGTGACAACTGTTACCAGACGTGTGCAGAAGTGCCAGTGATAACATGAACAAGACAAGAGAAAACAAGTGCAAAGAAAAATAGATCAAAGTTCAAAGTCAATGACCAGGCAGATGCCTTGAGGTTGAATGCAGATATCTCCTTGTAAAAGTCCAAGGAAAAAAGGGAAACTGCAGTCAACTCTTGTTTCTACTGCAAGGTTGCTGAGACCAGCAAAATGACCTTGCTATTACCAACCTGTTACAAATGAACTGGAAAAAAGAGAGACAGACAACATAGAAATCAAAAGAATTCAAGGGACTGAGGAAGTTTCAGGATTTGTTTAAAATAGTACATGCGTTTATTACAAGCATGCTCTTGAAGTTGACTGCATTTTCTGTTGGATCCCTTTTGCAAAATCCATTTTGAAAATAAGTCTCAAAACCTTTGAAAATAGACAAAACGAAAAGGCATCGTGACAAACAAGACCTACAGCCTCATCTCAACGAACATCCTAAAAAAACAAACAAAAGCAAACAGATGAAACAGGAGGGTGAATTCTCAACCTCCTGTTTCAAGTCAAAAGCAAAACCTTTACTTCCCTGTGTGCCCACTAGTTTCTAACCTTTAGCTAGTCATGCTGTGGTTGTCGACTTCAATTTCTCAGCAGATCTTAGCCTTCCTCTCTCTCCTAGTCTTCTGCTTCTGCCATGGCTTGCGGCCTTGTCGCCCATGTCCTCATGAAAACGACACAGACAGTGCTAGCTTAAAGTTTCCAAGAGGGAGCAAGGAAACAGCAAAGATAGTCACATTCAGCCAGCAAAAAAATGTCATAAGGTTAGAGAATAAATTACAGTAAACAGAAGATGCTAATAGCTAGGACTACACTAAGTGGAAGTCTGCAAATCAGCTCCTAGTATTTAACTTAATCATAAGCAAGGCTTTCGCTTATTTACAGTTGGCTAAAAAGTTTGGAGGGGAAAAAGCTTTTCTGTTAGATGCGCTACAAAAATACAATAGTTTGGTAAAAGTTAATATTGATTACCTTTGAGGGAACATCTGCAGGCTAAGGCCTACTCCTGTCAATTAATTCATCTCACTGTTAATAATTTAAGACATTAGTTAACCATGCATATCTTACATAAAATCTAACAGTAATCAGATCTTACAACAGCCTCACACACCCTGCAAATCTGAGGCCAAGTTTGAGTGAGAACCATCTGTCAACCAGTGGTGGATTTTGCATGGTGTCCACTGCACATGTTGTGCACAGGTTACCAGAGAGATTTGACCAGTAGCAACCAAATAGTCATCACTCAACTTGTCCTCAATCAACCTTAGTAAACAAAACGGCTACCTGGACCGAACCATTACAAACCGATTCGGGAACATACTTATTTAAGTACATAAAACCTCTTGATTGTCGAATTCTCCAGCAAAGGCTAAATCATTCAAACTTCAAGTGTCTCTCTGTTGAGGCTTAATTTTAATTCTTAAAAAACATAGTCTACGATCATTACAGCACCATGCTTACTTTAGAAAAAAATACATTAGTTTAGGGGGTTCGTTCAAAGTTTTCAACATTTTCATAGTAGTACACAGAGTACCATTTGAAGGCCCCCCCTCTCTCCCCCAATTACTACTTAATTATCAACATTTTTCTATCAGTATCCTGAAATATTGACAAACTCCCATAGGCACTAGATTGTTGGAAAGTGCCCATTATTACGCACACAGATAAACATTTTTGAAAACCTTCATGTTTTAAAAAGAAACAGAATCAATATGAAAAACATTTAGATACATTATTGATATATAAACATTCTTCTAATCACTGAAGATCACGTCCCCGGTACTACAACAAAATTATGTGGGTAAAAATGGATACCACATTGGGACCAATGTGCCACGATGAGCTCACAGCTCAAAATCACAGGCCAGGCATGTACATTTGCACACGCGTGCAGTACATCATATCAACATGGTGTGTACCGAGCTGCACCAGGCATCATGGCGGGTAGGCCTAAAGTACATGGAAAGTACATGTACATGCACGATGCATGCAAACCTTGCATACTTAGGAACAAGCTTTCAGCGCACAACTGGCTATTACATGTAATGCTTGCTTTTCCTTGACTTTTCACGCTTTACATATAAATGAGAATACTACTAAAAAATCTACATTTTACAGGACCCGAAAAATCATACGCGGCCTACAACCCCCTACTCTCTTGTACGCTTTGTGAGAGCATGAAAATATTGAAAACTTTGGATGGCCCCAAGTTAGGCAAAACCACAGACTTGAAAAGACCAAGATTTTTGGGGGGGGGGAGTTATAACTTGTTGCCCTTCCACCAAATCATACTAACTGAGTTAATTTTTTTTTTTAAACAAATATTCTGATGTTTATCAGAGTTGAACAGGAAACTGTTGACAAGCAGACTTGTCAGATGGGTGGCTGTTCCAGATCTACCGCAGCCTCTGTGTAGGAACTTTTGCCCTGGCAGGGCTTCCGTTGATGAGAGAAGTTATTTTGTTGAGACAGTTGTGGAGACAAAAACTTCTTCTCATAACATATTTGGATAACTCAATATTATGCAGACTCCATAAAGACTAATGAAAGCCATGTTTGATTCAATATTTCTTCAGGAATGAATTCAATATTTCGTTCTTTATTCAGAACATCTTCAGGAATGAAGATGTTCTGAATAAAGAACGAAATATTGAATCAAACATGGCTTTCATTAGTCTTTATGGAGTCTGCATAATATTGAGTTATCTGAATATTATCAGTGGATCACTAACATATTTGTCCTCCTAACAATGACCATTCACCATGTGCAGAGGCCCCTTACTACAAGCCAGATGGGCAGTAAGTGACTAACACTCGTGAGTCATACAAGTCAGTCATGCCTCGGGCAACCACTTAACAAGTGAATGCGTGCAGACCATAGCACACAGAGTACACCTTTTGCCTACGTCTACCTGACAGGAAGCGAGCATCCAAATTACAGGTCCATGGTCTGGAGTAGCATGTGTGCTAACCGAAACCACAAATGGGAAAGAAACTGTCCCTCAAGATCTTCTCAACAATCAAAATTTTTAAATGTTCACCACTAGAGGGTGCTGTTGTGCAAAGGTTCTGCAGCAGCAGGTAATGTAAATAAGAACAGAGAGCGAATAATTTCTCAACTACTGCAGCATTACAGGTAACAACTGTTCAGTTAAGTATCCTAGGGTACAAATTAAACTATGGCGATGCCAGTGTGGTGTTGAGTCCATCCTAAGTCATTCAGCAAGACCAATTACAAACCTTATCACAAGACTAGTCATAATTAATGGGGTGAACAATAACAAAACAATGCTTTTGTCACAGTCCCATTTGAAGAGCTATTGACTTGTATTAACTCTGAATAATTGTGATGGATTTGCTGGGACTTGTGATGGACTCTGCCACAACCAGGTTTTGCTGCCTTTCAAAAGTAGTCATCTCAGCCTCGGCTAATTCTGTTCTGCTGAATTAGTGCATGAAACTCCTCTCTCTAATACTTGGTCATCGTTGGTGCTTTGCATGTGATTTTTTTTTACGAAGTACGCATTTTGTCCAGGATGGGCATGATCCTGTCAAAGCGTGGCCGCTTGACGGGGTCTTCGTTCATGCAGATCTTGATAAGTTTGACGATGTGAGGGGAGACGCCAGGTAGCATGTCGACGCGAAGTCCCTCACCCACAATCTGAGAGGAGTTGGCAGAGGAAAATGGAATCAATTCGGCTAAAAGAAACATTTGACAACTGTGTGGTCTCTTTAAATGAAGTAAGTGGTAGCCACTGGAATTAGCCTGCAAGAGGGTTTTTTTTGGGGGGGGGGGCTGCATGATTTGTGTGATAAACAATGAATGGGCATTTTTCAAGAGTTTAATTCCCATAACATACCTACTGCTCAGGTTAATCTTAGTGTTTAGTCAATGGCTTATTTCTTTAACCCCAATCCCCTATTCTGTGTGAAAGATTATATTGAAGTGAGGACCATTTGGATTGATGTATACATTAACCTTATGTTTGAGTAACATCCTAAGAGTGATTCAGTAAGGCCGTGTCACACTTTGTACAAATATACTCAAAAAGTACAAGATGAGTCTAACAACAATGATAAGATGTGGTGCTTCAAACTTTAATATTGAACATTTCGTGTATAATTCTCAAAGCGGTTAGGGAGCGTCTAAAAAATTAGGAACGTTCCTGTTCCGTTGGACCGTTCCCACTGGAACGCTGGCGTTCCAGACTGTTCCAGGCAGCGTTCCATTGGGAACGCGTGTTCTCAGTGGAACGGTCCTGCAGTTCCATTTGCAATCGGGAATAAAGATTTTTGGCATTCATTTCCTTGACCCTGTGTCTGCAGGACGGCAGCTGGAGTGCAGCATTTTGTGATTTACTCCTCATGAAGGTTAACTTTTCTCCCTTGTTTCTTGTCCATATTCATCATGGCCTAGATTACCATGCAATGACTTTAGAGTATATCTGGGCACCGTTAATTTTATTGTGTTAATGTTAACGTCTGTACTTGGAAGTGTTTTATTCATTGTCAGGTTTGCATGATAGAGGAATTTATCCTCGCAAGTTTAAATGCATAAGTATTCCATCATATCAGAAACAATTTAAAAACCTAACCTGTAATTGAACGGGTGCAGGGTGAGGTGTTCAAATATCATGGGAAAGATTGAACAACACGACCAAGGCAATTAAGCTCGATGTTGGTATTGCAGCCTATAGCACACCAACATATACATGTACTTAGCATGAAGTCAGCACATAGTGATTTTCACTTTTTTATCTCAGTTAAAAACAAAATTTCCTTCATTACATTAATAAATTTTGCCACATCACATTCCATCTTAGGTTTACTTACAATTCTAAATCAAAATTAGGCCTACCATAAAAGCAAAGTAGTTCGTTTATCATGGCAGGCTCCATTTTTGGACATTGGCTAAGATTTGTGAATGGTCAATATGAAGCTACCCGAATGGGGGACGTTCCCATTGGACCGTTCTCACAAAGAAACACAGCGTTCCACATGGAACATCGCGTTCCCAACGGAACGGCCGAACGTTCCGGAATGAGAACACAGCTTTCCATTGGGAACGTTCCGACCGTTCCGAATTTTGAGATACTTCCTTAATACCCGAGGCACCTGTTGATGAGGGTCTTGTCCACGGACCACAAGCACCCTGATCCCTGTCAGGATTCAGACACTAGTATTGCCATAAATAAGTGAAACGTGTAACACCATTTGACCATGGTGCTTTGCTCATGAGCCACTTTGGTAATTGAAAAAGGCAAGGTTTTTCAGGACCCAAGTGCACACTTGAGTGGGCATATGGCTGTGCTGATGAGGCAGACAGTCGCGTTCGCTCGCTGCTGTTCCTGAAAGACCTCGAATGGGTTTCAGTCTAGGCATGCACAGTTGGAATACCAAACTGGCTGATCAGGATGTAAGAAATACGTCATAGTTGTTCCTCAACATGTATGTTTATGTACAAAACCCAACATTCATCCTTCATTCCATCCATTGCAAAACTCAATGACTGGATTTTCAAAATCTGTCCTTTAAACATATGCCATACACCGAATAGGTAAATATTCCAAATTTCCAAGAAAGGCTTTGCACGGTAGCCATCTTGTAGGGCAGTTCTTTTGTTCCACAGAGAAATTTCCTCTGTGCGTACCCTGTGGAACAAAAAGCGCTGACCTGCAAGATGGCAGCCATGCAAACCCTCTACAAGGGGAAAACACTCCTTTTCTACCTTCATGCCGATTTCCATGGGTGTCATTCCAGCAAAAGGGACTTCCCTAGTCACAAGCTCCCACAGCAGAATGGCAAAGCTCCACATGTCCGCTGCTCTTACGTTCATCTCCTCCGGGTTCTTCTGAAGAGCTGATTAGTTAAACAGACAAACTATTAACAGCCTGGTCATCATCACATCGTTATCTTCAGAGCGGTCATTACATAACCCATGAAAGTAAGGGTGGACGCAAGGGTGGACTTGTTATCTCAAAAACAATGTTGGACCCTTTGCCATTCCATCCACACTTCCAACACATTCTTAATTGGTACCTTCCTCCATTCACCCAAATTCCTCCAACATAGGGTACATGAATGGCATTACTCTTGTGACTTTTGACGTTAACTGTCGAGGGGCATGAACGCCCCCTGATAGTGGCCGGGTTCTATCTTCTTTATAGCTGTGAAATCCTCTGTTAAAACCCCTGGTGGATTTTTTGAGAATCTGGGAGGGTTGTAGAAACAATGAAAGACGACTGATGCAGTGAGGGTAGTGGTGTAATGACGTCTGAACCATGCAATTCTCAACCAAACTTGTCCAAGCCAAAAATACTGATTTTTAAAAATGACAAGCTACCACAACCGACGATCTTTACAAAATCGGACAACACAAATGTTGACCCTTGGTGGTCATCTTATCAAAATTTGTGAGACAATTCTTAAGGCATCAACCCGTTTTTGAAACTCAGAGACAATGTCACAAAGTGATATTTGCTACAGCACCTGGCTGTGGCGCTAAGCCACTTGAGTGCTCCCCACACGTCAAACCTTCAAGGACTAATTCAAGCCACAAACACAATCAGAACCCCTCAAGTGGCTACTCTGATCCACTATAAAAACAGACAGCTGAAGATCTACGAGAATGACAAGGGAGGAGTGACGTTACCCTCTGGTGCGGCCCAGGCTGGGTGGAAGAACTTGCCACGATTCTGGAAGGAGAACCTGGTGTCTCCCATGTTAATCTTGGCTGACAGCTCCTCGTCAATCTAGGACAAATAATCACGACAAAGAAACTGGTGAGGACCTCAACTGCCATTGCGAAAATGAATCTGCTCGGTGCAAGACTGTTGAAGGCATTGAGCAAGTTGCAAGCTAGCTTTCTTTACAGATGGTTAGCCAATAGGGGAGCTGGGTTGGCAAAGTAGTTCTCTCCTTGCCTTTCACCTCTGTGGCCCAGGTTTGGAGTCCCCGGCTTGGTTCACACGTGGATTGGGTATTCAGTCCCTACCTGATTCTGTGGGCTTCACCCAGAAATTTCTTCTCTGGGGTTTTCCTCCCACCTCTAAACATGTAACCCCTTCTTATTGTCTCCTCTCTATAGATGTGGGTGATTGTTTGTCATTTGGCAGCTGCCTGGGGCGCCCTTATTTGCCATTCGCTCGACCGTGTTTATTGTCTTCATTGTACAGCACTTTTGAACATATCTGTAGGATTGTGCTTTATAAATGTGAATACGTTCATTTATAAGGGTTTCTAGATGGAAACATCAGTGGTAAAATATATCATGATTCCTTCCTTGTGGAATGTGCCCAATGTCAAGGTGCAGTCCACTAATACACGTAAGACATGTAACACAAGCACACTCCGAAAAAAGGAAAATGACCAGAAGGATGACGAAGTATAAAAATGTGACAGCATCCTCCAGTGGCAATGTAGGGATGTGCACGACACATCAGGCTTGAAACACTGGACGGATAGATACAATTGACCATGGCTATATCTAATAGCTTGGCTGCTACTAGGAAGAACAGACCTGTCTATCACTACCCAGCGGCTTACGCAGCGAGGTGTGGTGAGCTGGTGAGCTGTCTGTCACTACCCAGCGGCTTACGCAGCGAGGTGTGGTGAGCTGGTAAGCTGTCTATCACTACCCAGCGGCTTACGCAGCAAGGTGTGGGGAGCTGGTGAGCTGTCTATCACTACCCAGCGGCTTACGCAGCAAGGTGTGGGGAGCTGGTGAGCTGTCTATCACTACCCAGCGGCTTACGCAGCAAGGTGTGGGAGCTGGTGAGCTGTCTGTCACTACCCAGTGGCTTACGCAGCAAGGTGTGGGAAGCTGGTGAGCTGTCTATCACTACCCAGCGGCTTACGCAGCAAGGTGTGGTGAGCTGGTGAGCTGTCTATCACTACCCAGCGGCTTACGCAGCAAGGTGTGGGGAGCTGGTGAGCAGTCTATCACTACCCAGCGGCTTACGCAGCAAGGTGTGGGGAGCTGGTGAGCAGTCTATCACTACCCAGTGGCTTACGCAGCAAGGTATGGTGAGCTGGTAAGCTGTCTATCACTACCCAGCGGCTTACGCAGCAAGGTGTGGGGAGCTGGGTAGACACACCCATTATTGCCATCCAGTCAAAACTTTCCAAAACTGTCCATCGTAATATTCTTACAACTGGGGATGGAAACCAAGTGGGAATAGTTTCCAAAGCTCCTGGTGAAGGCTAAAAGCCCTCACTGGAGCTGAGAACATTCCTGTGCACCCATTACTCAACATACCATGATGTTCCTGCTGTTGAGATAATAACGTGGGATGAGAGGCTCCATGGCATGCAGGAAGGCCATGCCTCGAGCAATGTCCACCGCAAAGCGAAGAGTCTGAGCTTGATCAATCATGACATCTATGGTGGACAAAAGGAATTTTTTGTGAGGTTTTTTTTTTTGGGGGGGGGGAGCTTTTTCTTCTTCAAACGCGCCAGCTCCAAACAGCACATAATGGGGTTACGACGTCAAATTTGAAGCAGAAATCACGCATGTTACCTACACGCACAAGACACCAAGGATTAAAAAACATGCATAAGTTTGGAGCTACCGACCCCAAATGAGATTGACAATTTCAGTAATTGAACTGGCCCGGAGCACTGCAAAGGTTGCATGACACTGGATATGAAGAAGTGGCTATTCACTACAAGTATAAGAAAAGAAGAAGTATTTCTCATCCAGGGAGAAATGTTGCAGTGGTATCCTACTGTTTATGTTACACAGCAAGGGGCGAGCTGGAGAGGCTGTTTGGACATTAAGCATCAGTTTCCAAGGGGAGATGGAGGGGAAGAATAAAAGTTCCTCCTACCTGATGCCTCATGGAGAAGATGGTAGAGCGAGCCATGGGGCAGGCGTTCACTCAGCACAATCAGGTTGGGCGGGCTGTTGACGCAGCCCAGCACGGCGTGGATGTTGGGGTGAGAGAAGATGCGGAGGCGGGGGAACTCCTCCCCGAACTCTCGGGAGATGCGGGAGGTGATGTTGTTGACCCGCAAGACCTTGGCCATGACCTCTGTGCCTTGCCACATACCTTTCCACATCTGGGGACAGACAGGGTGATACATGGGTTGTCTCCTTTAATAATCATGGTGGAGGGGATCTATTTATACTTCATCAAGGAAAACACAGTTATAACTGTTTAGATTGACTTTCAATCCAAAATACATTGAACAAAGACAGTTAAGTGGAGTGAGATTTCAGCTACATCATGCAATCTTAATGACGTTATACTAGTGGCCTGCCATCTGAGCTACACGGCCCTTTGGCAATCTATAAATCAAAAGTTAAACTACCACTCTTGTAAATTTAAACAGACTACAGGAAAAGTAGAAAAACTCATTTGCGGCCTTACATATTCATGCAATACTGTGGAATCTGGAAAAAATTGGGAACCACAAGCCCATTATATCCAGACTGTCAAACAAATCTGGTTGTTGATACTAACCGTCACTGAGAGGTTTCAAGAATTATGTTTTCTACAGGGAAACTCAATATACACAGGACCTTGATTATTTTTCCCACAATAAATTAAAGAGCATACCTCCCCAGTTGGGCTGCTTCCAATTTTACTCTGCAACTTCACATGTTTGAGGTCGATCCCAGCAAATCTGGAGAGTGTACCATCTCCTGCCAAAGACAGCAGAAAATATTTCGCAACATTTTGGAAGGAAATGTCAAGATCTGTTCACCAGTGTTGAAACTTTGTGACACATGGAGCTTGTACATTTTGAAGAGGCAAAACTGCCAGTCGAAAACTGTTTTTGCCTGTCGTCAGGACAGATGACCAGATGAGATAGAGCCAACATTTATGTCATTTTGGAAATGGTAACTTACGTGTTCTTGTTTTCATGCCGCCCCAATTGCTGTTCTTGTAGGGTATTTTATTGAGGTCTTGTCCATTAGCTGCAGCGCGATCTGTGCAATGGAAGAAAGACAAATGACAAACTTAACTGTCTAGGCAAATGAAGTTGTTTTTAACACACTTTGAGCAATTTTACACCTGTTTTCAATTTATGAAGACTTTTGTTCAAATTGAGAACCCCAAACTTACTCATTGATAACATTTCTGAGAAAGGGTTATTGCCACGTACATGCTAACACAAACAACAATGAATCACTAAACTTTAAAGGTAGCAGTGATGTATCGAAATTCCAGCAGTTTTCTGTGTTCGAATCAGTGCTATATTGTGATTCCTCCCTGTGATGACATCAAAGTTTGCTCATGAATGTGGAAATTTGCATTAGCACATAAAATCAAGAAGCCACCAAAACGCCTTCCAAAATAGCGGGACAAAAATTGAAAACAAGGTTGATTGAAACACCAAGGTGAATCTTCAAGGACTGTAAAATGAAAACAATTGCATAGACCCTATAAATTCTAAACTTTGCCCTTATTTTTTCCCGATATAACGCTCCTACCAAAACATGACTAAGGTGCTGCCTAACTCTGGTAATTTTGTTGATCAGAACAATAAAAAGTGAAACTTCTTTTGGTTGTGCATACAACAACTGAATCCTGTTGAATTTGGCATGTATCAATTTTTATTGAGCGGGGGGTGTTGGGGGAGAAGGGAATCAACTGACTTTGTTTTTATTAAAATAATTACATTGTTGAAACTGAAAATCATTTTATCTAGAACTGTGACTTAGAATCATGTAAAAATTTATCATGTTAAGCCGACATTACTTGTGTTATGTGCTTTGGCATTTTTACAGGTCTGATTGATGGCTGTATTCTGTTTCATGTTTTTGGACCTAAATTCATCTAAAACCTTTGAAATCATTGGTGGAATTGTTGATTAGTCACAAAGTGGATTATTTTGACATTTGAAATCCATGCAGTTTAAAAGTTAGAATTCTTGATGAGATTGAAGCCAAAATCCTTCATAATCGCATTCTTTGTGCACGTACATGTACTTGGATTTTCAAAAAGTGTCTGGCCCAATGTAAAGCAACAGTGGCTCAGCTGTACACTGTACCATTGTCACTCCCCGTCCCACTTCCTTATAGGAAGATCGAGAAGAGTTTTGGCCAATGGGAAAGGCAGGATGAATCTTTCAACAAGATGAGGGTCAGGTACCTTTCAGAACACTGGCAAGTCCAGGTTTGGCTTTGTCTAATGGTGTGTCTCCAAATTTGTTGCAAAGGCTGACTAAGGCACCACTGTTGACAAGATCCTGCACGATGGAATGAAGCAAACATGGAATATATTGAAATGTACATCTAGAAAAGAGCAAACTAAACCAAGACCTTAGAAATCCTTACAACAATGCCATCAGGACGTGAGTTTGGGTAAAGCCCTTCCTGAGCCAATGTAGCCCACAAGGTTGGTGTTAATCACTGAAATGACTGAAGAAACATGTATTTCTCTTATCCCTGGATGAGATTCAGGTCCATCACAGCTAATGCTAGTACCATTCACCCTCCTGGGTGGAGAGAGGCCAAGAGGGGAAAAGTGACTTGACCAAGGTCACAACATATGTCCAGCTGCTGGATTCGAACCCGCAAACTCACAGCTGGAAGTTACAAACCCTAACCAACTCCACCACACACCCCTCCAGAGGGGACAATGTACCACAATGTATGGGCCAACTTTGGTTTGGGCACCCAAAATCTTTCAGGGTCGCCATGAGGAGTAAAACCTTGGATGGAGGGATTTTGGCAGGAGTCAATTATATGCAACTTTCTAGGGTAATGTTACTGTGTACAGTAGGGCAACACCATCCACACACATGATGTACCATCATATGTATCATCACTACTGATTCAAAGTGACTTGAATTTGGAGTTTACAAGTCCCAACCCAGCATAAAAGAAAAGTAATCAGATTTGCATAAGAAGTCTCTGGTTCCACATACATGTAACTGTATGCCGGAGTCATTCAGATGAGAATGGCATGCCGTGGAATTGGTCACTTGTTTCTTACTCAGAAACAAACCAACTGAGTGTGAGACTTACATCGGCAATGAGTTCATAATTCCAGAAGCAGGCATAGTGTAGTGGGGTGTTACCATGCTCGTTGACTGCATTCACGTCAGCTCGTAACTGAAGAAGCTATGTAGACCAAAACAGGCAACTTGTTATTCATCAAATTCTGACACTTACAGAGTACCTTCAGGCAAACTTGAATTCTTCATTCTGATTGGCCGATCTATGGCAACAAAGAGTGTATAACTCTTGACATACATGTATAACTGTGTTGCACAGTCCACGTCAAACCCCGTGTAATGCACTGTTGTAACTCAACACACCGTGCTATTTTTACACTAAAAGCAAACACACATTTGCATGACTGTAAATTCATTACGTAGCGCATTTACCCGTGCTGATCGTCACATGCATTTAAACGCACATACACTCATTACTGCACGTCAAGTCTGCTTGAAGATAGAATCGTTATCATGGTATACGGGACACAGACACACTACATTATTCAGTGGTCTACTCACGCTCAGTACATGTATGTCACCTTTACATACAAGTGTATGGATCCAGTGAGCAGACCAGACCGCTTTCCTTGTGCCTACAACTTGTACATGTATGGGCAGCCAAAGTAGCAGAATAACAACACTCTTTGTTTGGAGTTTGATTTGACCTCGAATGTGCTCAAAATGTGCATTTGTGCCATAAATTTTAAAGAGGGTTGTATTTGCATTTAGTGTTTAGTAATACACTTATTATTATCTGATGTTTCAAAAGCTCTTGGAATGCTTTACACTCAGGGAATTATTCTTTTACTTTTGTACTGATGGCAGCCATAGTTTCAGTAGCTTCTTATGCAAAAAACCCACAACTTATATGTAAAATGAGCAGACCTTAATTTCCTTAAATTGTATCATAGTACGTTAACCTTGTGCTGTTCAAAGCATACAGGCTGTCATACTAGAGCTTGATTTGCAAAAGAAAGTGAAAACATTTTGTAGTTTGTTCAACAGTTGAATAGATTATTCACTGTGTACAGTACTTCATTATATGCAGCTGAGTGATGTTTTGTAAAACAGCGTGGTGTAAACTATTAAAGTTAACTGTGATCGGATGTACAAAACTGAGCACAATAAACTTTAACTGCAATTAGCAAAAATGAAGAAAACAAATACATCTAATGTATCTTCTATCACAAGAGAGTAACCATGGCTTTATTTTATTAGGCTACGATAAATGAAACTTCAGTGGGTATGAAACAAATGGACTTTGCAAAAACAAATTATATGGAGAAAAAAAAGGATGTCCAGTAATCAGACTTCTCTTCCAAGGTTGGGTACAGAATCTACTTAAACCTTTTGTCCAAATTTAGGTTTGTTTCCAAAGATTTGGCAATGAGACTGGCAGGGAAATGTGACGCTAAGATACTAAATTCTTTCTAAACTGATACAATTCTTCACCTTTTGCACAATATCGCGATGGCCGTGTGCTGAGGCAAGATGCAATGCTGTGTCATCACCCATATTGGTGGCATTGATCTTAGCTCCTCGACCAATCAGCATCTCGACGATGTTGGTGCGGCCTTCCTTGCAGGCCCAATGCATGGGACTGAAACCATGGTCATCACTGCAGAGGGAAAAGGTTTGTTCCATCCCAATCAAATTGTTCATACATGTACACTAATTGTGACCCACTCTGTGAAACTGAGTCACAAGTTGCCAGAGGCACATTTGAGTTGAAGGCCTTTAAAGGAATCTTGCTCAATGTAAAGCAACAGGAGTCCTCAACATGTTTCACACACATAATGTCCATTTTCATCGTGATGATACCATGGCTCTGGCAATTTCTGGCTCATTTTCACACAATGGGTCCAAGTTATATGTGAGTGAAAGTATGAGACATGGACAAGTACGCACAACCTACTACACATAAGCCATTGATGAGATAACGCACACAAATTCTTAGCCTCCTTGGCCAAATTTGATCCATTCCCAAACAATGTGGACTATTTATAGATAAGCGTATTCAATAGCATTTTGTATACGTAAATTGTTTGGTCTGTTGAAACAATCATTTTTCTTTAATTCAGAAGTTGCATATAACAAGTGAAAGGAAACACACATGCATGCAATGAAGTTTTTGTAAGCTCGCTTTTAATGCCAATTTGTACTCTTCTTCAAAGTGCGAAAATAATTTGAAATCCTTGTGGAGTTCAGTGTACTAAAAGTGCACTCTTTTAAACTTTGAAAAATTGTCCAAACTTTCCTATAAGAATGAGGGCCCTGTTGCTGTGATGTAAATTAGAGAGGATGCTGCTCCGTCTACATATTACAAAGCTCACATTTTAAAGTCCTAATTTGTTCTTTGAAACCATTTCTGAGAAAACATTGCCTGCTGGCTTATTGGTCAATTGGAAATTTACGATTGCAAACTGTGCACAAATCAATGCAACATTGAGGTTCAGTGCCCTTGATGACATCGCAGTTTTGCTCATACATATGCAAAGCTGCATTAGCATAAAAACAACAAGGCCCAAAAATGCAGATTAAAATTACAATTTGAAACATAAAGCTGCAATTTCAAGGCCTGTAGTGGAATCATTCTATTATATGATCTCTTTAACTCCACACAGATCAACTTGCTGGAGATTTCCTACAGACTTCCTTCCTGTCACAATCTGGGACTGCAAAAATAACACCGTACTAAAGGTGCAGACATCCGGACTGTCCACTCAGTTTTCAATTTGAGATACTGAACTCAATACATACCTTCTGAATAGGAAGATAAAGATAAACAGTACATGTACATGTATTATGGACAAGCAGCACATCTGAATCATACAATAAATTTATGATTCCAAAAGTTTCCCCACATTTCATCATTATCAAAAGAAATCAAATACTGTACCGTAACTTTAACTAATGTTGAACCTACTACTAGGAAGAGTTCCACACACAGATAACCAGAGCACACCTAAATCAGACTGCTTTAGTATTTTACCTGCTAATTCACCACTGTAGGGAAATTTTAGTGATGTCCATGTGTGGAGCTCTTTCATTGTTCAAAACTGTTTATAGTCCCCACATTACAGGGCCACTCGGTTTGGACTATTTTGAGTGAAAGGAATTAATGGAAGCAAAAGCCTATGAAAGGTACTTGGACCCTACTATCTGACTATTGCCAAACCATGTCCAAATGTTAAAAAAGGCGATTTGTAAGGTCCAAGTTACTCAGACTAAATTGGGAAGGGCTTGTTGGGAAAATCCAATGGACTTACCCTTGGTTTGGGTCATTCTCCACATTGTCTAACCATACCCGTACATGCATGGCATTGCCATCACGAATCTGAGAGAAAATATCCTCCATCTTCTTTGCTGTCTCTGCTGAGTCTAGTCAAACTCTAATGTCAGTTCAGACTTCAATGATGATGTCTGAATGTTTGTTGTGACATTCAAATATGAAAACTTTACAGAGGAGATCTATGAAACTAGGCTTGTCATCCTAGCCGCAGCTAACAAACTGTGACCCAAAGATAACGGTCAGTTAGTCCGTTGACGACAAGTCAGTTATCCATGCCTGCAGGCTACACAGCGGTGTTAGGTTTCAGTGCGTGTAACTTTTGCAGGGTGATGTGGGCTAGGGAATATCCGCCCATCCCAGCTAACTCCGCCAACTTTCAGAACAAAATTTCCAAGCAAAGTGTACGAATTTATAGATTACAAGGATGACAAGAGTAAGCTTCAATCCAATATTTCGTGATAGGTCCAAGCCAAAACCCCAAAAACGTCCGACATCAAAGACGAAAAAGTATCACAACGAGGAGTTCTTGTTACATGAGTTAACTAAACCGCGAATGCTTTCGGGATGACAGAACGGTGCCAGTACAGTCGATGCCTACCGATAGTAGGCTGGTGACTGGGATAGCGATGATCAATTTTGATTAAGAGGAGTCCAGGTGCCACAATAATTGGTTAAGGTCAACGAACTCTTGCAAACTTCAAGCCAAATAAGGTCACGGAATGTTTATAATAAATAGCTCCCTCTATCTAGTAAAAGAAAAAGGAAGTTCTGGGATCATAACCTTCTGACAAGAGAGGGCGTCCTTTAATATGTGCATTTTCCTCATGGCGTAGGCCTACACTTCAAGACCACCAAGTGTATTGTACTACTTTCAGTACTTGTAAGTTGCACTTTAGTTTGTCTGTTGATGATGGAACTTTGGTTAAAGCTGGAAACAGCTTTTTGCTGTCCGATTTCAATATGATTTTTACATTCACCCCAGGGATTTAGGGTTTATCCTTCAGGGGTGTTAGCAAATGTTGTTTATGTCTGTTGTTTCACTTGGCTTTGTATCCAGTGTCTGTTTTCCCGGACAGTGACATGCCTGAGACATAATAAATGACATGAAATAAAATTTGAACATGCTAAAAGGTGATCTGGGTCACGAGCCAAGTCCTAATTCCTGTTCGTGCTAGGCATGCTAGGCTTACCCCAGAACTGTGTTGGAGCATAGCAGATGTCGAGCCCCAGTGGGGTACATACAGCCACAGGCATGACAGGGTAGGCCTTAGCAACACAATGGAGGGCTACCCTCACCTCCCATCAAGGGTTTGAATGAAGAACTAGGCCTATGCCTACATGTTGAGATAATGAACAAAAGAATTAAACAAGATGCTTAATCATGTCAGTTCACAACCCTGCAGTTCACGTGTGGAAATGTTTACCACTGAAATGAGTGGGCAGAAGTATCAAAATGATAAAGAAAGTATGACAAGTGTCATAACAATTGAATTGTTTGTACATCCTTCATGGAAGCCAGTAACACATTTGTTTTGGGGTATTTGCTGCAGATGGATTTTCTAGATGTCTGTGATGCGGAAAACTGGGGTGATTCGTCTGATGCAAAAGATCTCCATGCCAAGTTGTTCAGTCCACGGAATGGAACAGCTGTGGCAAGTCCCAAGTCCAATGTAAAGTGTCGTTTATAAGTGTCGTTTGTGAAACTTTCAAGCCCATTTTATCATGATTGTTAAAAAATGTTGAAAAAAAAAGCTTCACATTTAATCACTGTGATTTTTCTTTTCCTCAGAAATCCAATGCAACCAGAAAGAAACAGACTACGGTCGGTGAAGAACAGACTGGAAGCAAAAAGGCAAAGAACACTAAGAATCAAGGGTCTGGGAATTGGCAACATGGTTCAAAGGATGAGAGGGAAGCCAGTAGACTATCAGAACAGAGTGACAATGCTGGTACATCCCATAAAAATGCTAAGGTGAAGAAGAAAAAGAAGAGGCAAGTTGATGACAGTGAAAGCAGAGCACCACCCAAGAAACAGAAAGTGGTGCAGTCAATGGATGATTCTATCACAGGGGAGGAACGGGACAGGGAACATCTACAAGAACCCAGTAAATCTGAGCCACTTGCTGAAGACCAAAATGTGAAGATGAGCAAGAAAAAGATGAGAAAACGGAAGCCCCGAAATAACAAATTCAAGACAGCTGAGTTTGGCTATGTGGCACCACAGAGTAAAGCTGTGAGATCAGACACTGAGTTGAAAACTCCATCTCAGAGTCTAACTGGAAAATTTAACCCACAGAATTCAGAGTTAGAAGGAAAGGCCGACAAAAATAGTGAGAAACCTGCCAGGAAAACATCCAAAAAAGCCAAACACAAAAATGCCATCCTACCGATAGAAGAGTTTAATGCAAGGACACCATCAAAACACAAGGTGAAGATCTCATCGGAAGGTGAGCAGTTGCCCACCAAAAACAAAGGAAAGAAAAAGCTGTCTACAAATTTTGGCAAGCCAGCGGATGTTGGAAATGAAGTTGAGAAGCAACGGACAAAGCCAGCAAACAAATCCCAAAATGTTATGAGCAGAATCAATTCAGTCACCCCTGCAAAAACGGAGGTTACAGCCACCGGTTCAACAACTGCATGTCAAAGGGAGGAGAATAGCAAGATGACAGATGATCAAGACGAAGACTCAGTGTCAGAGTCAGATGAACCTCTGCTTGACCCATCTGCTAGGCAGGCCCTCAGGTCTAAGATGGAGGCCCAGCTTCAGTCAGCCCACTTCCGCTACCTGAATGAGCAGCTGTACAAGACCACTGGCTCGCAGGCCCAAAGGCTGATGGAGCAAGATCGGGAAGCCTTCAACATCTACCACCAGGGGTTCTCCCAGCAGGTCAGGAAGTGGCCCGTCAACCCCCTGGACAAATTCATCGAGGACCTGAAGTCGAGGCGAGTATCAGGTGCCAACTGGGATGGCTTGGTTATCACATCAGCCAGATTTTATCATTCAAAGAATCAGCATTTCATTCATTATTGCTCTTTGTGCTCTCTTCAACAGGTTTGTAAGGAAAAACCAATACTACTCACAGTACTCATGAGCAGAACCAGTAGTTGCTTAGCAGTTAACTCAAGCCTTCTCTGGAGATTTTGCGTGTGACCAATATATATGTACAATACAACGTTGATAAGTTTTGCTCACAAGGATGAAATTTCTTCTCAGGGAATTGTCTGTTACATAAGAATGATTGAAAGTCAGCATGTACTTAGAAATGAACAAGAATAACAACAAAACTGTCAAACTAAATTTATCTTGCAGGCCAGCCAGCCTCGTTGTTGGCGACTTTGGTTGCGGAGAGGCACGCATCGCACAAAGCGTCCACCAGACTGTCCACTCATTTGACCTTTGTGCACTGAATGAGTATGTGCAAGTCTGCAACATGGAAAAGGTGCGCAATTCATGTTTTGTACATGCCCCCCCCACCCTGCTTCAGGCTTGTCCCCAACCCCCGTCTGCAATTGGAAAATATGAAAAAAGAGCTTTGTAAAGCATTGCTACTATTGACATAGAGTTTTACTTTAAAAACAATGAGGTCTCCAAACAACCGTACTGGATTTAAAGCTACTGTCCAGAAAGACTGTCAAGTCCTTTCATGCAATTGTGTGTACAAAGTTTACGAATGTTACATTGTCATGTACCAAACTCTTGCGAACGTCACTCTATAACCTTAGTGTAACTGACGATTTCCAAGAGATTTGGAAAGGAGACGGGCAGGAGCTAGCTATGCTGAGAAGACAACCTAACGTGTTGTTCGTATAACGTTAACACTTGAACATTTGGAAAGTACTGTAATATACCCCTTCAAGTACTTGGCTTTGCATGGCCATATGTCCCACTCGCACAACGGGCTGCCTTTGCATGTATCCTGTGGTTAACTATTGTCTCATTCTGTGAACAGGTACCAGTGAAGAGTAACAGTCTGGATGTGGCCATATTCTGCTTGTCCCTGATGGGAACCAACTGGATTAGTTACCTCAAGGAGGCCAACAGAGTCCTCAAAATGAAGTGAGTGGTCACTGTCTGGCTTATACGTTCATAGCCTCGTATCTGGATGTCTCAAGTGAATTCCTATCCGGCATCTCAGGATGTTTCGGGGTGTTGAGATTGTAGAAAGTTCAGGGATCTTGAGGCTAACTGTACATGTCAGTTTTTGAGACACTTTTCTCCGAATTTGTTTTTTCCCCTAAAGGGGTAAGCTGAAGATAGCCGAAGTTGCCAGCAGATTTGCATCGGTCGCCGAATTCCTGAAGATCTTGAAGCAACTTGGTTTCAAGAAAGAATCAAAGGTATCACATACACGGACATATTTCTTTTACATGTTGGCTACGTAGATGGTTCCTTCTTTAACTCATAGATTTTGTCAGAATAAAAATGCAATCTGCAGCAGAGCAGGTCTGGCTTAGTATTCCACATTCTTTTGTGTCCTACTTTCCAGTAGTTGTTTTGGGTATTTCTTTGTTCCTTAAAAAAATCCATCCTTTATATCCCAATAGGATTATTCCAACAAGATGTTCCTGATGTTCAGCTTCATCAAGGAGGCACCCCCTAAGACTGTAGCCTCGGAGAAGGGTGAGGTTTTGCGACCCTGCCTCTACAAACGACGCTGACATGCGAGCTACAGCAACACAGCAATCCAACCACCGACTCACCGAGGATGTTGGCAATATATGGGCTACTCCACAGGCACCTTTGCTAATATCCAAGTACTTCTTCAGCAGTAAAAAGCTGGCCACCAGTAAAAAATCGAAAAACACTTAAGCTGGTAACATTATTGTCTAGGCCTGTTGCAGCAAGCAAGACTTGTTGCAACATAAAAATATCTGGATTCATTAGAGAATTACAGCGCAACACAATGTAATGAAGATGTTGACTCTAGAAGAGCAGGTTAAAATCCGCGTCCCTCAAAACTTCCTTAACCATGCACTATTTTACCCCAAGCCTTCGCTTTTTTTTTCCAGTAATGTGTTGCAATCATTTTGACAAGAGTTTTGTGAAAACCAAACTTACCTTTCTTCCACAACATTTTCCAAGACAGCTCCACTAAACTAGGTCAATTTTTCCATTTGGCTTGCTCAATGCACACGGGTCAGCACAGGCAAGGACATGAATTTCAATTGACCATGACAAAAACCTTATACTAGACTGAATTGAAACTTCACAGATAAACTCATCGTAAGTGTCTTTACGTGTAAGCCAAGTTTCAAAAAGATAAGGCTTTGGACAGTCAATGTCGGGGGGGGGCTCTGAGATGATCCAAAAAAAGCCCAGCTCTTGTGGGATTAGTCAAACAACAAAAAGTTAACTGAATCAGCAATCAAGAAAAGTGCAAGACCTGCGATAGGTTATAAGCACTGTTCTTCCTTTTTTATTCATAATGCAGCAGTTTACACGTATGAACCAAAAGAAGCTTCAATGTTAGCACAAGGAAAAAAATATAGATTTCTTAAAGATAGCATTTTTTACTTAATATTTGTTTCCCCATGGAAAAACTTGGCAAATCTCTCATGTTAAAAAAATCACCTTTGATCATTCATCTTTTTTTCGTCCATCCTGTGACATTTCCCCCTTAGCTTCCAAAGTCAACATACAGGCATAATGTAAGTTCAATACACCTTTTTGATTTCTGTGTTTATTTACAATAGATTTATCGTCGTATTTTATAATCATCAAATATTTTTGTCTTCACCCTGATATTTTTCTTCTGGGAATTGTGTATGTACAGAATATGGTACATGTTAATAAACTTTTTAATTTCTAGGACATGCAATTCAAGTCTCTCAGCAGAAAATTTCTTCTGTCTTCTTCGACTCTAAACTTCCTCCCAGCTTGTAAAAAGGGGACAATCTGTAGAAAACTACACCTACTAAGAATAGAATGGGCATGGTCATTTTTCCTCCACCAAAAAAAGGTACAATGTAAGGTGCTAGCTCTGAGCAACTAAACAACTGGTACAAATTCAAAAGCATTCAGTGTATCAACAGCCATAATAGTTGTTTGGGAGTCACAAACTACCCTGCTAATTTCATTCACTCCAAGTTGAAAAGTACGTGTCTTCCACTGTGCCTCTATTAAATCATTTTTAATTTAGAAATCAAAAAAACACTTTTGTTCTCTATTAAGGCAATAAACAATACCATTGGATTAATCATTACACAGCCAAGATTTGTTTTCATTTATGGCAGTGATGTTTGGGACTTCGTTTACGATATGATATTTCTGCGTTTGATCAAGTTAGCCAAAACATACCGTTATACCACTGTTTCTCACCAATATTCACACTCGTACAAGGCAGACAAAAGTGACTGCACCTTGCATGCTGTCACACATTCGCTACAATGTAAGCACAAGCTTCATACATTTTCTACTAAAATGATAGAAAATATTTGTTCACAAATTTCGTCAACTCAAACCAGCAAAAGTGACACAATGCCACTTTTCATCTGTTACACCTCCATGCTACTAACAACCCAACACGCTTACTTCACTGTGCGATGTTACCCCTCATCAGGGAAGGGAAATATTCAAGTCCCTTCCCCCGATGGAATTCCAGGCTATTCCCCCAGTTAGCCCAATGCACAGTCTAAAGAGAGGCTGCACTGGCGAGAGCCCGCTTTGCTAGTGTGGCCTCATTTTTGTACCAGCACAAAAATGCTCCACCAGGAGATTCCTTCTGTGCATTGTTCTGTGCAGTACTACTACTCTGGCTTCAACCAATCCCGCTGGCCTTTTTTACCTTAGAAAACTTAGGGGAACGTATTAGAAATTTACTTGGCCCTATTGAAGGACCATCTGCTTTTGTTGTGAGGAAGTAAAATTGGCCAACATATTAGAACCAATCTAGATACCCCAAACCCAATTGTTTCCACTCGATGAATTCTGAATTCTGAAAGTTCCAGAACTGCTGGTACAGTTCTTTAAAATTAAAAATAATCAGTGGCAATGGCCCACTGCAGAGATGAAATCGAAAACCTTGTACACAAATATATCTGTACAGGAAACAGTTCTTAAAATTAAAAATAGTTTGTCCTTTTTTTTAAATGAAAATTTACCTTTTTGAACGTGTTAACTGCTTGTAAAAAGGAATTAAAAACAGATGAGGTGTAACATTAATGAAAGGCACAACTCAGATAGAATAAGAAAAAGAACGAGACTGAGGATCCATTTTAACCCTGGTCATACCTGTAAGGTTTTACACATGCTCAGTTCCTAGGAACATCACACATTTGCACATGGTAGTTAGTGTATATCACTTCTTCCTCTATCGCATATGGGAGGAAAAAGTCAACTTCAAAATGTATTCATTAAAGCTGTTTTTGAAAAACGCTATAATCCTTTTCTCTATTAAACCGTTTTGTGTTAAATATAACAGAATCTCACTTCAACTATAAACAGTGTAAACACCATACTGTGATTATTACAATGGTTCGTTCAATTTGCATTCTCAGTGTACATATCGCCCTCCTGGATGTACAAAAAACCCTGGTCCATGGGTGAAACTTTTGAACAATATCATCAGCACTGACTGTTAGTCTAGTTGAAAGTTCAGTAAAACTCACTTTTTGCAGTTACCAGTTATTAACCTCACCAGTACCCTCCTTAAAAGACTTTCAATCCTTTGGAATCTAATTCCAATTTCAATTCCGAAGTAGTCACAAACCAATCACAGTAACAAGAAGTTTTAGTCTCCACTAAAAAGTGTGAAATTTCTTGTGACATTTGTTTTGTTTTGTTTTTTGTTGTTTTGTTTTGTTTTGTTTTTCTCCTGATGTCTCTGACTACAGTACCAGCTGCTGCACCAGATTCAAATCAGCAATCTGCCCTGGCTGGCTGGCTGGCCGGTCTGGTGTTTGAGACGTCGCCCTTGTAAGCGGCTAAGCATCTGCCCTTGTAAGTGGCAGATAGGAATCCGAGCCACACTCCAGTACACTTGCCGTTTTCCCAATTCTCACCAGTCTCACAAAGCCTGCAGTATTCCGTGCATGTAACATCCACACATCCAATTTGCCAAATTAAACCGAACCAGTCAAGCCAGTGTTTGCAATATAACATTTGTGTATAAATGACAAAAGCCTGATATTGATGTCAACACCACTGATGCAAACAATTGCATCATATATCATCATCTAGTCTTGTATCCTATCCCCAGACAGGTGTAAAGCTCACAGTATGTTATCATGCTGACAATACTTGCCGGTTTCCTGATCACGGTCTTTTTCCTCCACTCATCACGATTATATCCAACAGCTTTATTCCATTTGACGCCCCTCCATATGCCATAACACTTGCCTTCATGCTACCGTAAATGAAAGTTAAACCTCTCAGAGAAAACAAATTTCCCAGTTCTGACAATTTCCTGCATTCCTGACGGACATTTAAATCCACTTGGAA
This sequence comes from Acanthaster planci, assembly GCF_054643075.1. NCBI lineage: Eukaryota > Metazoa > Echinodermata > Asteroidea > Valvatida > Acanthasteridae > Acanthaster > Acanthaster planci. The sequence continues at coordinate 20,300,040 of NC_141778.1, read as the reverse complement.
ATTCCAAAATGAAGAAATTTCCTTGTCAGTGAATTAAAAGAGGAAAGATCACAATAGATATTTAATATAGATTCTCTAATTAATATATCACTTCCAAAAATATTTATATGCATTTGAAACAAAAAGACCTACATGACATGGTTACTTTGTTACCCAACCAAGAACTCAGTTCTGTAAATTTCTGTAATCAAAGCATTTCTGCGATCAGAACAGTAGCTGGTATCAATCAAAACAGATTTGTTCATGATAACAGCATTTTCAAATTTTGTTTTCTAGACTAGTATGTGACAGATGTATCCTGCTGTCACAAAATAAAACTTACAAAAACAGTTAATTTCAACTGGAATTTGTCAAAAAGATTACAATGAAAGATTAAGGCAGTAATCGATTGTTCCCTGCTAAATTAACAAAACTGGAAAATTAAATTGTTCAACTGTGGTATTGTCAGTGTCATAATATGACTTTTGTCCCAAAAGGTCGTTTTAAATTTTCAGTTCATGCCAACACCAGCAAGTAACAGGCAACATTTACATTACCTTGATTACCAATTCCACTGCAAAAGTGAAAATCAAGTCCAAGTCATGTGACACTGCACAGCCAATCAATTTACAGATAAGTCATGTGACACTGAGCCATTAATCAATTCACTGGCATTAGGTTGGATGAAACTAATTAATCACTTTGAGGACAATCAGTCGAGTGACACCAAAAATCAATCAATTTTCCAGAAGGTCAGGCAATGCTTCGCAATCAGAAAATTCCCTGGCAATAAGTTGCACAACAAGGGGTGACCTGTCCACTTCACTCCTGACAAGACATGCAACACTCATCAGCAATCCATCAGTTTGCTGATGAGAAGTTGTGACATTAAGCAATCCGGGGTCTGGAGACAGCAACCATTCCCACGCTGATGATACCTCTAGTCTTGATTAGGTGCTTGAACTAACCCATTGCATCCGGGGGGCGCATGATCAGTCATCCCAGCTGACTGATATCTCTAACAGTAAATCCTAAATAAAGCAATTACAGAACACATGGGTGCCAAACATGGCGCCCGTTCTCCCCTTCTGATAGTTTCTCCTATCAGTTCTCCCCAGGGTCAGCTCCTCCTTACAGGCGCTCTCATACCATCGTGATTGGCCCCTCGTCACTGTATCTCGTCTCGGGCTTCCGATGCTCCCGGTGCTCACACAGCTTCTTCTTGATTTTCCCTGGAGGGGGCGGGGCTGCACGTGCCTGCATTTGGACCGTGAACAAAATCACACAGGTAAACTCTCGGTATCTTTTCACAAGGACTCGACATTTTGTAAACGACTTCTACTATTACGGCTATACTGTTTATAGCCCATCCGTCATTGAACTCAAAGGTTGAACTCCTTGCTTTTCAGGCCTACTTTTTAGGACAAACTTTTTGTCCGTTCCATCGGTTCAATGACAGACATGTCACATCTACATGCATACTTGAAGTGTGCTTCAGTATTACATGTACACTATATCCAAATACATGTAGGAGATTGTAACTCACAGGCTTCAAACCAGGCATGGTCGGACTCTGAGGGGCTGACCTGGTGTAGAAAGGACAAGCGTTGGGAGATTCTGAAACAAAGGAAAAGGTGTGTATTATGTGAAGACATACAGACAAGACATTGGGGATTTGTACAAAGACTGTACTCTAAACACAAGTGCACTAGATGAACAGCAAGCACACTCCAAGCAGCCACTGTTGTATGAACAATGAAATGACATATTTTATAAAACACATCTCGGTACTCACATCCTCTCAATGTGTTTTGCACCACATTGTCCCAGTTCAGTGGGCACAGAAATATTCCTGTTAACCATCTCAACTCCCTAGGGACAATATGACCATCACTGCAGCCATTTCAGGCATTACCAGGTTAATCAACTACAAATAACCTTCTCTGCCCTCACATTTACCCATTTACACTCCCGAGTGGAGAGCGGCAAGCGGCTCTCGAGTGACTTGTCTTAGGTCACAACTCACTACATGGGCCCCAGTGGTGGATTCGGACCTCGACTCTACAACCGGTGGTTACAAGCCCTAACCATGAGCCAAGTCCATCGCAAGACATCCTGTCTCAAGTTGAATCATCAGCTCTTTCCTTTCCAATATTACTGGTCACCCTGTTACTTGTGACAGGTGTTACTTGTGATGGACTCAACAGTAGCCAGCAACCCCAGCCCATTACACATCACGCAGCCCTAACAATTCCATCTTACCAGGTATGTCGGCCGAGGCAGGCCGCCTCCTGTCCACTTCGCTGTAGATGGACAGCGTCGGTAGGTTGTCCGGTAGAGGGGGCGGGGGCAAGGACGGAGGAAGGGTGGAGGGCGGCTCATCAGACTCTTCAATCTCCTGTCAGTAGAGGGAAAAGGGGATCACAACCATGTCCGGAAGTTCACAGAGGCTATTTAAAGAAAGGTGTCCAGCAATGCAAAGATGCATGCAGGTATGGGAAAGATTACCAACCATAAACTTGATATAAGTATAAATGGAGGAAATTGAGAAGATAATTTAAAAGGCAACCCTTCCCACTGGAGATATCTCAGTTTTAAAAACTCACAGCAATCTCATGCAAAGGATTTCAAATGAAAAACAAGAGCTAAGAAAGCCACCAAGCTGATAGTTTCTGCAAAGATTTAAATATTGTGAGATCTTTTTAACTTTTTTTCAGAGAATATGTAGACTTTCCTGACCTGTGTTTCTAAACCTGTGTTTCTCGTTAACACTTGGAGCTAAAGAAAGGTGTCCAAAAACGACACGACCAAAAAATACAAACTTTTCATTCATTTATCCAAAGCAATGTGACTCCAAAGGAACACCTTGGAAAACGTTAAATTTGACAAATTGAGATTGGAACTAAACTAGTGAGACCTGTGTGTTAGTACTGAGCAGTGATAAGCAGCCATGCAATGATGTGTAGTCCATTGTTAGGTGCTATTCCCATTACGGTGAAAGATCTCGGGATTCCCCAAAAACATTTTGCAGAGAGGCAAATTTGTATGATAACTGACCTGTTCTACAATGCACTGCATTGGGAGTCCAATCACTCCCCAACCTTCCCCAATGACATATGTCATTCAGCTGTGTCATCTTTAATATGACATCCATGGCACTAACCAGCTTTGGGATGTTATCTTATGGCAAATTCCCTTGCATGTATAGTGAAGATGGTAACACACAATCCTCAAAAGAAACTATTCCTCAATCAGATTTAAACATGGATGCAAAGGGGACAAAAAATCAACACAGGGGATTTGGAAATTTTGTCTTGAACCTAACAATCCCTCAAGATTGTTGTCACTTACATGTTTTGTCTGTTTGTAAAGGTTGGGGTTAGTCAAGTTTTTTGAATTGTTATTATTATGAGTAAAGCCACACAAAGCCAGCAGGCAATGATAAAGCGTGCCATGGCAAATTAGTCCATGAGTGAGCTGACATCTACAGCTGGAAACAGAAAGAAAAGCACAATCCAAAATTCACCCTCTGAACCCATGAGCACAAGATTAATCTCCGGTCGTATTTTTCATCTAAATATGTTGGAAAAGGCTGCACAACCAGGACCAAGTGAGGAAATCTAGCTTTCTTGAAGCAGTATGTCTTGTGAAATAAATGTGATTTTTAAAATTTATTTATTATTTTTTTGGGGGATGAGCAAATGCACACTTTTCAAGCTTGTCAACTAAAATGAAAATGGAGAGCTTGATTGAACAATATGCAGTTCATGATCATGACAATGAATCGAAGGACTTAATTTAAGCAGAAATTCTAGAAATTAGAGATAAGGAAAATGCCAGAGTGATAGATGATACACCACAAAATCAAAAATTACAATTGTACCTCAGGAAATACAAACACTGTCGGTGTCTGAGAGATTACAGTCAGTGTGGGCATGCATAAAAACAACATAAAAGACTTATTCAGAAGAGGGTGACATAAAACCTACAAGAGAACGGAAATCATATGCAGTTAGATCAACACTTTAACAGAGTCTGCCAATTAAACAGCCGCTGAATGCAAACATGTGGTCTCGGAAGGTTTACTGCATCTATCAACACATGGTTTCGTGCATATGGGAATTTCTTGTGTACCAAGTGTGAACATAGTGCTCTCTTTTAGTTTTTGAATTCAGCCACCATTATGAGAGCCTATTGAAATAAGTGGACAGAATTGAACATAACAATCTTGCCAACCCAGATTTGTGTAACCCATGTGCATTCATACTTCTTTGATACTAGGAACTGGAAGGCTCGGGGGGGGGGGGTTGCTGTTTAAAATGTGCAAAACCTACGAACATTTCCAGTCAGTCAAAAAAATCCAAGATTGATACATTTTGATTTGAATCATTTGATTTAAATTGCTATTTAAATCGGTGATTGAAATCAAGGTGATTTAAATCAGCAACCCTGACTGATGCATAATGTTCATATGCCATAAGACCATGCATCAAAATGCAGAACCAGCTCATGAAAAGCCAAATATGAAATATGTACATTGTCATAAATTGATACAGGATAAAGTAATACATTTCAGCACATGTGTTTCTCTACTGGAAATATGTACGCCAATTGCATATTTCATGTTTGACGTCCAGGAAAAGGAAAAGAAACAGAATAGTCATGCCAGAAATAGTTGGAGTTATTGTAACCATGTATATCGGTTCGTTGGTCCTATCAGCGCAGCGGATGGGCTCCTTCAGGATGGATTGAGGGGACAGCCTAGACGGGCCAGGGGAACAGTGGGTGTCTTGCCCACGACAGGGACTCTGGAACAGCCCATGGGAAAACTGGGGCACCTGCAGGTTAGCTGTGGGGAGGGATGGCCTCTTGGTGCGAAAAACCGGGGTGTAGAAGGGCGAAGCTCTGGGGATTTGGGGTGCAAGGGAGGGGTCAGTCTCAGGGAAGAGGATGGAACCCATGTCCTGTTTGAAGGAGGCCGGGCCCATGGTGTAGGGCAGGGTGTACCGAGGGGTGCCCTGGGGGTACATATTGGGGGTGGTGAGGGCAAGATTGTGAAGACAGGGGCAGGAGGTGCTGGGGGCATTGCATAAGCGTCGGACAAACTGCAGAAGAGAGTGCAGAAGGAGAGTTAAAGCTGTCAATCAGGTCACAAGACATTACAGTTTTCGGTTAGGTTTACGAGAAGAAATACAAAAGCATGCAGACTAACTTTAGGGCTCCTAATGCGGTTTTTGTCAAGATAGCCATGCAACCATTATTACATTGGATGACCACGTGAAAGCTACTTTGTGAATTTGTCTTCAGATAAGCAGATTAATTGTTGGAATTGCATGAACTTTGCAGACTAGCATAAAGCAAGATTATTTCAACAAATGAGCCTTCACAAAGTTGTTCAATTCTTACCTGAACACAAAAAAGATGAAGTAATTGCACCGTACCGGTACTTGACAAGACAAATTACATAACAGCAAGCCTACAATGTAGGTGCAATATTCTACTTTAACATTTCACTACTTGGTTTGGCACACATAGTGTTTGCATACAACTTCAACACAACACAACGCCCTTTCACCACACACTATATCAAGCTGAAGCAAATGCATTCTGTGCAATGTCTGCTGAAACAGCACTGTCAGCAAGTACTTAAGATTGAGGAGAAATTTAAAAAAAAACACACACAGAACATTCCACTGAGTCTACCTCGGGAGTGACGACCTCATTGACTGAGGGGCAGCCCAGTTCCTCCACCAGCAGGGAAGGGAAGACCCCGACTCGGCCGTTCAGCTCGCCTTCCCAGAAGCCGTCGCCCTCGTCGTCCTGCTTCAGGACTTTGATGACGCAGCCTTCCGAGAAGGAAAGCTCCTCCTGGCTACAGCCCTGGTAGTCATAGAGAGCTCTGGCAAAACAAACTAATGTCAGAGAAGGGGAGGGTAGGGGTTAGATGAAGGGTCCGGTGTGAGAGAGACATAAGGTGCCTAAACTTTACAAGCTAACAACTAATACTAACATGTACAAGTACTATTTACAATTGAGATGATACGGTTAGCACTAAATTTGAATCTACAGACTTGGCTCCTTTGGGGTTTACCGATACCAAAGTGGTGTACAAGATAAAAATGAGTAAAAGATACCAACGGAATATGCCCACTTTTCTGCTGGCATGTTACACATTTATGGCCATCTCTTTGCAAGGCTATTGTTCAACCGAACATACAGGTATATCATCTTGGCCGATCAACATACACAGTAGTTAAAGGGAATTTAACATTGCCTAAAATGGTTGAGGTGCATGTATACTGACTAACTTTCTGTGTCATGATCACATGTAAAAATAGTGAATTCCAGTATGAATGAGTCATGCAGGTGAATAGTTGACACAATATGAATTTCTAACACAGAAGCGATCCCTAATACCTGCTACTTCAATGACCTTTGAGCATTTTAAAATAAAAAACTGCCTCCACACAGGAACTAAATACAAAACCTGTCTAACGTGCAATCAGCGTAAAAGACAAATCAGGGCATAATTTCACAGAGATGCTAAGCTGAAAGTACTGCTTGCTGAGCAAAAACAAGCAGAGAACCAACCTGAAGTAATATACTTTGCAATACATGTTGGCCAGTATCGTGCTTTTCGCTAAGCAACACTTTCTGCGCTTGGTCAATTTCTCTGTGTGCCCGCATTACTTGGGCTGCAGCTTGACATTATGCAGGAGTCTATGATTGGTTGCAGCTGCAGCCAATTTCTATTGAGTTGTGTGTGATTTCAAGCCGCAGTCTCAAACAAAGCCTTAGCAGCTCTGCGGAATAATACCCCAGCCGGTGAGAGAGACCAAAATGCATGATGTGAATGGAGTGCATATCGTTGGCGGTGGTGGAATGACATGACGGAATCACACATCATCAAGGTCTTTGCTCACCCGGGCCGTCGGCCTGCTCGGACTCGCACTCACCCACAGTCTGGCCCGAGGCGCTCATGGCCTGATTGGCCATGGCTGCCTGGACTTCATAGTCGGTCAGCGAGGCCGAGGAACTGTAAGGCTGGCCCATCTTGCTCAGGTGGGACCAGCCTGGGCTGCCCTCTGACGAGTTGGAGAGTTGCCGGGCAACGTGCCGGCGCTCCACTTGCACATAAGACTCTGGTATGTAGCCTGATTGTCCGCTGTCGTTCTTAGCCTACAATGGCACATGTATTGAGGCAATGCTGTACATTTCAATCTTTGGACTGCTTTACGTAAAGGCCATATTTTGGCAATCTTGGTTATTAAGTTCCCTTTAATGAGCACAATACTACAGGAAATCATTCTTGGATGTGAGCAGGGCTGACAATTTTTTATGGCATTTTCGGGAAAATTGTGAACAACAGGAAACATCTGTGAAGTTTATCAGGTAAAACAATTTTTCCAACTGTGAAACACCGTCAACTGGTAACAGAACCTTGGAACACAACATTTCCTTTACTAAAACAAAGCACCATATTTTTGGTTTCAATTTTCTTATTCAGGAATTCGGGGAGGGGATATCTATGCAGAACAAGTCAGACTTATTTGCAGTGTCTGAAGCCAGAAAAACACTTAATTTCTCAAATCGATGACAATAAAAATATTTCCAACATACATTATTTTATCATTATTTCCTCATTATTCATCATACTGAAGGATAACGATAATCAGGGCATCAACTGCAAGATCACTCAGCTTCCTGTGTTTATCACGAGGGGGCTAGGATTATTTACACTTCTGAAGCTATGACCTTTGACCCACCTTGACCCATCCATCTCCTTCCGATTCTTCAATGATTTCCAGGTATTCGTGTCCCCTGATGGTCAATTCATCATCTCGCTGAGCCTGTTCGGGAAGAATAAAATGAATACAGGGTTCCATCAAACTCACAGCCTGATGCAATGAAATCCAGCTCACTGGAAGATGTTATTGTGACTTGGGTTTTTTATAAGGGGAGAGGTGAGGGCTCATGAGGGTTTCACGGCAATCATCTGAAGAAAGCCACTGTAATGCTCCTGAGTAAATGGACGTCTTAATCCCTGCAGGTTCAAAACAATTTCATCTCTACTCTGCAGGTACTGAAGCAACATCTTATTTCTGAGTTTTAAGCTTCAACAGATTCTATGACTGTTTTTCTGTCCATTTAAAATGTTCGAACTGTGTCCTTCAAGGGCACGTATTATGTAAGTTGCACACATACTTAATACGATTTTAATCACCCGTCACATAAAGTTCAAATCATCAAATATACTCAATGTTAACAAGAACAAAATACAAGGAGAATGACTAACTGAGAGAGAAAAAAAATTAGGAGGGGCTACCTTTGATCTATTTGGCTCTGCCAGATTTTGTTTGGCTTTTCCACAGTTTATTAATGTCTGACAGTCACTGACGTGACAGAGGCTTCCAAAGGAAACCAACTCTCTGTGTAGATGAATTACTTTATAATTAAATTTCTCCTAGCAACAGAGCTTTATTAGCAGACGGCAGAGGGAAGTCGACAAGTAGAGCAGACACTGCGACTGATAATCACTTTCTCCGCTTCAAGCACATTACGTATTTCCAAACTTCAAACAGTCGGAAAAGTTACACAGAAAAAGAGACTTTGGTGATTCCACAGAAAACATCATTCGGTACTAATATCCTCTTTGGAGTTATTTCAAGGAATAAACTATGAGCTATGCCAAGCACAAATGCCGAATTCATACTTATGCTAGGCACAATCCTTTTTTTTGTTAAAACAGAGAAAATAACTCGCTTAACAGAAAGATGACAGTCGCTACATGGACTTTTTCACTGCTGAGCAATGAAATTTGCTTGCGAGTGGTCATGGAGACATTTTTTATAAAATAGTTTCTTGCTCCACAATATCTCTTGGCCGCTCTGCCTGACATTCGCCATTATTTAAAGCAAATATAGGTCCTCAATTCTGAGAACGTCACCCCATTTTGCAAATACTGAAACAATGACAGTATCCATACATGTGCAAATGCAAGCCATACGAACAACTACGGTAGGAGGCATTTGACAGACGAGACTGTCTGCCTCTGATCTGCCTCTGGTCTTTAAGTCAGTCAGCCTTTTATGGTAAATATCTGGTTTGATGAAGTAATCAAACTTCCATTATCAAACTACATATTATGAAGGTTGATCATCTGTCAATCAAGAATTTGTTGATCAAACCTGGTCCTAGAGATATTTTGAAAAGAAAACCAAAGCGTCCGTCTTCCCAATTTTACAGCTTATCTTGAGACCACTCATCCTCCTAATATTTTCATAATCTCTCTGCAGATGGCAACTCTGCAATTAACGACAGGCCCACAAAGAAAGGAAGAGCTATTTCAAGTTTTTTCATTAAACTGATTCAGAAGACAGCAGGTGACATGGCTGAAAATTTAAATTGGGTTGCCAATCAAACTTGAATACTGAGAGAAAAAGCAATCAACATCAATTTTATCACTGTCTTTCTATGTAAGGCTTGATCGAACATACATGTATCTCTTTAAACTTGACTGGCTATCTAATAATATAGGATCACAGAATCAGTGTGGCCCATCTCAAGCTGGGATACATGGATACTGACTTGCACACACGTGCATCAAGCAGGAGAGCAAAGCAGATTCTCAAATGGTACGCACAAGTCATCAGCAACTTTCTAAAGTAGGAGCAATTAGAATCAATTAGAATCCAACCAATTCAAAGCATCGCCATCATCATCAGGATGAATGCACCAAGCGAGAACACGTCTGGAATGAATCCCACCCACTACAGCTCTGACACAGAAGGCCCAGAGCCACTTCAAGTGTTTGCCAATGTCCTCCTGGCTCTGACAATCCTTCTGATTTTGGTTCTCAACCCTCTGAGCCTCCTTGTCCTTTGTAAGACCAACAGCATCCAGGAGACCACCAAGATGTTCATGGTTTCACTCACCATTTCTGATATCGGCTCAGGAATCACCTCAGCTGTTCCACAGCTGACTGCCAGCATACCTGGGAAGTGGGTGCTGGGGGGGTTTCTGTGTTCGATGTCCATTATTCTGGGGCCAAGTTTCATATTGCTAAGTGTCTCTTCACTCCTGGTATTAACAGTGGATCGTTACATTGCTATTGTCCACTCATTGCACTACAACTCGATGATGACAACCAAACGAGCAAAGATCATCATTGCAGTAGTGTGGGGCCTGGCTGCTACAGAGAATGTCATCATGTATGGCTTCAGCACCCCTACTAAATCATATGAAAAGAACACTTACTTCTGTCTGATAATTGAGTGTTCCTTTTGTGACATCATATACATTCTGAATTTTGCCATTCCTCTTGTTCTAGTTCTGATACTTTACCTACGCATTCTCAAGATTGCGCGAGATCAGGCCCGACGCATTGCAGCTCAGAATCCCGCTGGCAACCCACAAGACGGACAGAATGCCCTACAACCAATCAGCACCAAGCCTGCCACCACGGTAATCATCATAACTGGTGCCGTGTCTGTCTGTTGGATCGTGCCTGTAATCTTGAATCCACTAGTCAAAGCGAGGATCCTGAATGCTCAGAACACACTCTTCACCTTTTTGACATGTGTAGTTTACACCAACTGCTGGTTGAATGTGGTCATCTATTACTGGAGGAACAACGAGCTGCGACGAGCATTCCGTGATTTGAGAGCTACGTGTCATCGCTAACACTAAAGCACTCTGTCTAACAGTTACATACAGAAAACAAAACAGCCCAGTGGTGTTGAGTTGAGTTTACGTAGCGTTAAAATAAGAACGTTAAGTGTTCAAAGTGAATCGCATGTGCAGAAGTACAAGACCAATACACATCTCAAACCAATGCTTGAGAAATGCGCAATCAAGTCTTGTGCACCAACAGTGGACTGAAAACTCCAAAAGAAAGATTTTGAAACAAGGGATGCTACCCAGACAGCAGAGTACACGGAAGGTAAAATGGCGCAGATGCAAGACAGCAGTGCTGCCAAAGGGACAGATTTTTAAAAGATTTTTAAAAGAAATAAGAAGTTAACAAATGAACTTAAGACCGCTTTCAAGCAATAAACTGTTAACTGTGCTGAGCACAAATGCCAATTTCATACTTTACATGTATGCTAAGCACAACTGCTTTTGAGAAAAACTTGCTTAAGCAGCAAGAGGAAAGTCACTACATTATTTGTTCAATGCCATGGGATGAAATCGTTTTTAAGTGATCATAAAATTAGTTTCCATAAAACTATTTCTTGCTTAGCAATATCTCTTGGTGGCTCTGCCTGACCTCGCCCACTATTTTAAACATAGATCATCAATTCTCAGAACATCACCCCATATTGCACACACTGAGATAGTGCACAGCGGGAGTGAAAACTTACATGTATGTCACCCATTCCGAAAATAATATCCTCTCCTGCAAGGTTTCTTATACTGCCCATTGTGGGATTAAATTTTGAAGTCATTTTAGACAATTCTCAGAAAACCTGCTATTCAATAAAAGTCAGTGCAGCAAATGCACACTGGCGTTAAAACTCACTGAATTTAATACACACAGGTTTACTTAAAAGCAATACTTTGACCAACCGAAACAGTAAGCTGCCTTTAAATGGTTCTCAATTTGATTTTTGCTTTGCACGCCAAGTTGTGAAGAAGTATATTATGCTTACCTATTTGGACCAAACCCTCGCCCACTCATCTACAGACTCTGAAGATATTTGTGACACAGAGTACTGTACATGTGCAAATGTAAGCCACACAAAGTACTAGGAGGCAGTTTACAGATGAGACTGTGCGTCCAATGATCAACCAACCATATAGACTTTTGAGTCAGTCAGTCTTTTCTGGTAATTATATGGTTTGATGAGGTAATCAAACTGCCAATATCAAACTACATACTATGAAGGTCAATCAGATTCGTCAATCAAGAACTTGTTGATCAAACTTGGTCCCAGGTTATTAAAGACTTATTTTTACATGTATAAAAAACAGTCATTCAAACAACTAGGCGGCAGTTTACAGACAAGACTGTCTGCTCACTGATCAACCAAAATAGATAGACCTTAGAGTCAGTCTTTTATGGCAAATATCTGGTTTGATGAAGCAATCAAACTGCTGTTATCAAACTACACATTATGAAGCAAAGCAATTTGGCTCATCAGGCTGGTGTTTGTCTCCAGTTTCCTTGGCATGAAACGACTGAGAATATTTGTATTCCCCCCCTCCCGATGGGATGCCAGTCCATCACAGGTTGCTTCCCCAGCTAATGCTGGTGCCCATTTATACTCCTGGGTGGAGAGAGGCAAGCAGGGGTGAAGTGGCTTGCCAAGGGTCACAACATACTGCCAGCAGATGGGTTTGAACCTCCAACCCTATGACTGGAAGCCAACCACTTAACCACATAATGAAGGCTAATCAAGAATTTGTTGATCAAACTTGGTCCTGCGGCTTATTTGAGAAGATACAAAGACTTACATTTTCTCAAATATACAGCTTATCTTGATACTTCCCATACAATTTCAGATTCTTTCAGAAAGTAAGAGCAATTTAAGCTTTCACTAAACTGCTCCAAAAGACAGCAGGTGACATGGTTTAGGAGTTTTAATTGGATTGTCAATCAAACTTGGATAATGGAAAAGAGCAATCATCATCAATTTTATGACTGTAAGGCTTGATCAAACAGATCTGATATAGATCAGAAAGACATGCTGGCACACTTCCAGTTGGAATACACTGACTTGCACACACATCACGGTGGAGAGTACAGGTTATTTTCAAAGGGTAAGCATGAAGTCCTCAGCAATTTTGCAAAGTGGGAAGAATTAGAATTCAACCAAATTCAAAGCACTGCCATCATCAGAATGAATGCAACAGGCGAGGGAAACATCTTGAATGAACCACACCCTCTACAGCTCTGACACAGATGGCCCAGAGCCACTTGAAGTCTGCTGCAACAGCGATCATCAATAACTGGAGCTATAGGCGTCTGCTGATCTACTCCCATAATCTTCATTGCATTACTCAACAACACCACCTTTGATGTTCTCCACTTGGTCTTCACTTTTGCAAGAACTTTCTATTACACTAACTGCTGGCTGAATGTGTCATCTACCATTGGAGGAAGAGGGAGCTACGACAGGCATTCAAGGACTTGAGAGCTACATGCCGTCACTGACATTACAGAAGCAGACAGGCTTCTCTTTTTCACATCACAAACTTTTTCCTAGTTTTCATGATATTGCCCAAGTACATGTATGTTATAAACATCTTGTCTCCTATGTAAAGAGCACATCTTGTTTAGCTCAGTAAAGAAAACACTAGAGTTAGTTATGTAAACATTCCTCTTAAACGTAACTTACATCAGTAGTTACAAAAGCATTTAGTTAAATAGACATAGGCTGTGTGATGGAAATGCTATCTAGTCCTGGTTGCACATGAGCCTTAGAGAAATATGAATTTATCAAACACTAAGAGCAAAGCAGAATGTACTGATTGGTTTTGGCAGGAGCATTTTCTTGACATTTCAGGATGTTTGGAAAAAGGCAAAATCAAACTTCGAGTGTTTGCAGTGTGCAAGAATTATTTCTAATTTGGGACACATGGTCTGTGATGGGGGCGAGTCAATTTGAATAACTGAATATTTGAATATTTTTGACCTTTCGTTGAATCAAATATTCAAATACCACTGTTTGCTTTTGCCAATTTCCCATAAAAGTAAATAACGTATACGTGATTTATAAAAAGGAAAACAAATGGACAACTTGACAAGAAGTAATTGGTGGCCTTATTGGGCATTCCACTTGCCGAGTTTATATGTAGTCCTTCTGGTGTAACACTACACACCCCACAATTCAGTGGCAATCCATTGCATTCCAGTGGGAGTGACAACACAAGAATACATGTCCTATCTAAACCTCAACTTGCGAAAGTCCTGCATTTACTGTCTTGCAAAATTCAAAACTAATGCTATATCAACAAAGCCATTCCAATTACAAAGTCCACATTCTGAATACATTCTACACAAACTCCCCAAATTTGGAAAATACAGATAAATTTCACCCCTTCCCTATCCTTACTTGATAGTTATACAATGCCGTTGCCCTGATGGAGGCCTCCTGGACTGACGAGGGCTGGGCTGGGGTTGGGTCCTCATTCAGCGTCGCCTCAAAGGTGTCATCAAAGGAATCAAAGCTGTTCATTGCACGGCTGGCATTCAGGCCATCACTCTGTGATCGCTGTAATACCAGACAAGACAAACTGAATCCGGAACAAGACTACTGGCTGTTACATGTAGGTGATGTTAGTAGTTTTTTGTCTATCTGCCCCGAGCTGAAGTGCACTTCCAATCGGCGAGAGAAAGACAGGTGGTTACAAGCGGGTTCTTGCACGCGTTCTGCGCGTACGCAAAGACCATACATGCCGCAATAAATTAGTTACGCGTACTCAGCGTGCTCCGCGTCAAACACGCATATACTTGCGCACCTCATGGTGCACCTATGCTGGGAGTACCCAAAAAAAACATGCCCTCTTTTGTTCCGCTCGGAGCGGATAGGAAAGGTGACCTCAGTCAAAAAAACAAAGTGAGTACTTTTACTATCAAACTATTGATACATCTGAAATGTCAAATCATTAGCTGAGAAAAGGATGTCATATTAGATACTGTCATATCAAGTTCAACTGTGCAATAAAAATCAACAAATTGGTTTTAGATGATCAGAAGCAAGGGAATGAGCAGTAATGCATGCAGACTGCCATCTTTCACTGATTGAAACACTCACTGGTCATGTCCCTAAAGACCGCCCTCTCTTGATACCATCAAGAGAGGGTAATCAAGAAGTTTGAACTCCCACTGGCAATCTGCTAGTAAAAGTAACTGAAATACCTCCAAGAGTCAGAAGTCTCTCAGTATCCCTACTATAAACCTATGGTATGAGTGCACCCTAGGGTTGAAACGTGTTAAGGCCCTCTGATTTTTCTGGATTGGAATGTGTGTAAGAGAGGTTTGCATGAGACCAATATGCCTGCAGCTGTTTTGGACACTCACTGCTTGGGCCGCTGCCTGCTGTGCCTTCATCTGGGCTTCTATCTCGGCTTCCTTGGCGATCGCCTCATAGGCACTGTCCAACCACTGGTCCACGTTGACTATGAAACAATGGTCAATAGTTACTGATGAACAAGGTTGATATTTTGACGAGAATCTTAGGCTTGAATATTGTGCCCAGGTACAATGTATTTCTATGTTATCCAAGCTGAATAAACGGAAACATCACAGAACTTTTACTTTCAGTAACCCTTTGCAAGGAGTCTTTTTACATTGTTATGACTCAGATCCACTATGTAAAAACAAAAAAGAAAAAATGACCTCAGAAAGAAGTACAGCGATTCAATGATTCTTGTTTCTGTTTTTCTTTCTCTTTGGGAAACGTGTTAACCTTAGGGTCCTATTTACGTTACAAAGATCAGATTTCGATTAAAAAAATGTAAAACTGATAAATTTATTAATAACCACGGTCAATCTGTGCTCGCACGATCAAAAAAATAAGGAATAAAAGTTCCATAAAAAGCATCAAGGGGTGTTGATAAATTTCATTTTTTTTTAAAGTAATGTTTCTGTAAAAGTTTATAACAGCAAAATATTCTGAATTAAGACCAACGGTGGGCAGCTCGTCTACTTTTCTCCCTTAACAAATTCATCTAAACTTACTGCCAGCATTCTTGAGCATGTTAAGCTTGGCCTCTGCTTTCATTTTGGTGGTCTCTGATTTCCTCAGGGTCTCTCGGAGAGTCTCGTATTTCTGCTCCGAGTCCTTCTCCTGACCGAACCCACTGTCTGAGGATGTGTCTGATCCCTGGAGGGACAAAACAGGAAGATGGCGACATTGGTCCCTAAACCCTGAACTCCTTAGCATTTTTGTAAGGAACAAGTCCCAAACCTCAAGAATCTGGCACCACAGCAATAAACTGGCACAAGCTTCAAAGTCAATCCAACAGAAAAGCCGCGGGGGTGTACGATCATGCAAACTTACAAAAAGGGTGTGAGCTTGGATTTGAGGGTATTTAGTAACTAGCAACAGTAGAAACATGTGACAACATTAATTGAGCGCAAAAGTTTGGTTCGCAAAGTTCATGAGAGCATTTAATTCAAGAACATCCAAGCACAACTGTTTGCCAAGTACAAAAAAATTGTCAAAGCAAAATGACGTCAATGGCCAAGTGGTGATTTTCAGTTTACGGCATGAACTTTCTATTTCACAGCTTCATGGAAATGGGGCGCTAAAATGGAATGCATGGGTATATTAACATTCTGCAATAGGTCTCTGCAAGACCACTAAGACAAGAGGTAAAAAGAAACGAAAACAGTGACTAAATATCTGTGAAGAGGTAAAAATATTCAAAGCAACCCATCCTATAGGAAGAAAACTGAGGCTGTGCCCAAATCAACTGGCTGTGACTGACAGTTACACGTATCAGATGGGTGGCAGCCGCAGCAACTAAACGCAGTGGCTTCCACAGGCATTTATGTCATCCCTAGAGACAGCCACAACTTTTGCACACAACCATCAGAGATAGGACATGCACAGACAACTCACCTTGAGTTGCAAAATGGAGCTCTGCAGATCTTGGAATACCTGACCATTGTCCTCTATGCTCTTGGCTTCACGGGCGACATCGGTGGCCCATTTCCTTGCTTCTCTGTCCAAATACAGGGACTCTTTCTGGTCTATTACCATGCTCGATACCTGTGAGAAAAACAACAATTTGTCATATCATTGCAAAATCATCACAATTTCCATTTTTTTTTTATTTGGAAAGGTATCTTCCAATTTTTAACGGTCAATTCCTTTCTCATTCAATGATTCATTAATTTGATTTAGGTGAATTTAAACCATCACTGTTACACAAAGAAAGGATCTGATGCATTCAGAATATATGCATTCCAAAGGCTGATGAAACTCAGCTACATGCTCTACCAAGAGAGCTAGAGTGCAGATATGAATAATGCAGCAGGCTTTGATCATCTGTCAGTCAGACTTCAGTGCCATACCTGGTCTGTCTCTAAGGGAGAGTAGTGATACTGGAGAGGCGTAGTCAACACCGGACACTTCTGAAGGAAGCGCTGAGAGTGGTACTCCCTCGTGACCTGTGCATTGCACATTATGGCATAGGGAAGATGAATACATCAGATACCTTTAGCCCTCCTCCAGTTGTAACAGTCACAGACAGTGAAAAATTCAATGCACTTTATAGACAGGTGAAGTCACCAAAAGTCAAATTATAATCCTGGTTGGCTGAAGGCAAAAACAAGTGACTGGTAGACAACGCCAGCTCATTCATCACTGACAGTCAATGCACAGCTATGTCAAGTTACATCAACTGTTGTAGCTATTCAACACTATTTTGTAGGCAGGGGACTCTGAACTGCCTAAATTTGGACTGAGTAGAAAGTTTCGTCTGGAATGGATGATTGCGCAAGAGAGTCAGTGCTTCGGTAGAAGATTTCTTGCAACTAAAGCCCGCCTGAAAACAGAAAAAAAATGAAAAATTACCCGGCCCAGCAGAATCAACATGGATAAATGGGCCCAGTGCGAAGTGGTTAAGGGTAATGTACTCTGTATTTTCTATGATTGATTTCCAGCTTTATACAGAGAAGATCAATTTCCCTGCTTACCAGCTCATTGAACATAGGCCCTGAATTTTGCTTAGCGGCATTTTTCACTGAAGTGGGTCCAAGTTTCTTTATATAGGTAAGAGGTCTAATTAGATGAAGACAAAAATAATAATTGGATTCGCAAGTTTTTAAAGATTCCCAACCACTCATTTTTAGGGACCCACAGGATAAGTAATTCAATTTCTCTATCTTCTGGGGCTCTGTGCATGATAACCCGACAAACATTAGCTACTTCTGACTGGTTTCATCCAAGTTGATCTTCACAAGCTTGAATGTTGGACTTTCTGCTTCTTACCAGTTCGGCCTCGCCTTGCACTTTGTCAAAACACGCCCTCACATATGTGCCCAACTCGATTTCTGTCGTGGCAAATATTGAGTAGTAATCCTTCAACCTGTCATAAAAGTTGCCGTCAAGTGTCTGAGAACAAGAATCAAGAAAGCACAGAAAATTCTAAGTTACTATGAGACTCAGATCAAAAATTGATTTGACTTTTGTTTTTTCTTGTGAAGGGGACTTTCAGCCTTTTCTGTTTGAGTGCACTAGAAACAACCAATGAACTTATAATTTGTGACCGCAAAACTTTAACAGACATATAAACATGTAATCTGCATTAAGGTCCACCAGAAGCACTGACCAGACTGGGCTGAATGGTTCCAATCTCTCTGTGGAGGTTTTTTTCTGATTTTTCCCTTTCAACTTAGTTTAAGGCAGGTTCACTATAAAGAGTTCTACGTATTTTCTTAGCTAAACTGTCCGACATGCAAAACATCAGTTCGCACATGACAACTGTCTTGTCTGAAGCCTCCAGACCTCAAAATCCCTACAAGGTCTTGCGACTTACTCTCTATAAAAAAAAACTCCTAGGCTCCTCCATTTCCTTCTAAAAACACCCTCTTAGTCGTGGTGAACAGCCTCCTGTTTTTGCCTTCTAAAACTATCCTCCTAACCAGGATGAGTTGTTTTGTATAAACTTTAATCCGTCTGAACAAGCTTATTCAGGTTCTCCCTTGCCTAACAACATCTTGTCCCATATCTTGCCGAGATCGACAAAGGCTGAATGGTCTTATCCATATACAGTCATCTTTTTCGTAATGGCATACTACTATAGACAGTATAAATCTCTTTCATTCTGCGCCAATAGTTTACAACATTTGACATATCGCGAGATATGTCTTAGGCTGAGTAGGACCTATGTCCACTCTCAAATAAACACATGACAACTGTCTTGCCTGAAGCCTCCAGACCTGATATCCCCTACAAGGTCTTGCGACGTACTCTGATTTTTCAGTCTCAAGACTTTGAGACAAATGGCTTCAAAAAGTACTTGCCAAGTGCTTTTTTGAGTATTTCAGCACCAAAGTTTAAGGAAAAAAATATTGTTATTTATCCAAAATCCAGAGTTGGTTGTTTCTGTCCATCTCTATCTTCAGATGCTGTAAACTGTCAATGACTCTCTCAGTAACATACAACCCGGTACTAGGTGGCAAAAAAAGTACTTTAAAAGGATTGGAATGAACTCAACTGGCTTGCTTTTGGTAATACTGCTGGGAAAAGCCTGCCGACACGCCCACCTTGAGGGTAGTCCTGGGCCGTTTTCCAATACCCAACTTCGTCTCCATCTCAGGCTTCATTCCCAAAACCAATCCCCGATTGTGGGCCTGAAGCATTTAAATTACATTGGATTACTGTAATGTTTGGCTTTCTTGCATCTTATTTGATGTTCTGTGGCACTATTAGACTGATTACTGCGCTTACAGCTTCAAAGTCAGCCAGTAAAAAACAGTTGAAGCCTGAGACGGAGCCAACGTTGAGCATTAGAAAACGGCCCTAGTTCTATCAAACTTACAGACATGACATGTGGAAGATCTATACAGTAGAATCGCTGTTGGTGGGCATTGGCCGAGGTGATAGCCAGCAGGTAGTCATTGCGCATGTGGGCCGACCGGCGGTCGCAGGTCTCGCGCCGAGCCGCCAGCTTGGCCATCTGCTTCTCGAGGGTCGTCTTGGACTGGAAGAACTTGAGTGAACCTTTTTTCAATCTTGATTTACAAAACAAATTAAAAGAGAGGACAATTTACTTTCTTTTACAATTCAACATATTTTGACTATTTTTGAGAATTTTTATCAATATAACTCTATTTCATTTTTTTATATTAATTAGTTCTCAATTCAGAATTCAGGCAACAATATATGCGTAATTCTGCTAAAATTAACAATTCACAAACAGTGTCACTAAAATAAAAAAGATGCCTCTGTCATCCAATGAAAATGTGCAACAAATTTATTGGTGCATTATAGCAATATTATTCTCTAACCAGCAATGCTTTTTGCTGGCAACAATAGCACAGCATTCTGTCCCACATAAATCAATGTATTTGTTAAGTCTTACAATGTGATTTACGCCTGCAGGAAAGAGTCCATTTATGGGGACTCTTTCCTAAAAGAGCATGAGAAAGAATGCATTTACAGGAGAGACGTTCAACATGTGCTGGCAAGAATGCACCAGTGAGCTGCAATGCACCCTTGGGAAATGCAAAGACACATTACAATACCAATCATATCATAAGCAAATGAGTTCCCCTTTAATAACACAGGCAGCTGCACTCCAGATTGGAGTCATTTGGAGCTTTTGATAATAGTTATTAGCTCTTGAATTTTCAAATGTCCATGTGATAGGTTTATGGCAAGCCCAACTAGCAGGCCAAACAGGGCGCACTCAGAGTAGCAGCATTACTGAATGAAGGGGTAAGCAATTAGCCTGGCTGTCCAGTATTGTAATACCACTAGTTACTGTACATTAACTACTGTTTGAAAATCTGGAGGATGTGACAATCTTCCATATATACCTGATACAGTAAGGCCAGAACCCAGACACACGTATGTGACCTAACCTAACAACATGAATCACAAGTCGCTAGTGTCTTTCTTTTTTGCTTTTTGAGGTCTTTAAAACAATCTTGCACAATGTAAGATGAGAGGAACCTAGAACATCTTTTACCCTCATTTCCCAGTTTGGACAGCTTACCAAATGATTGCTGAATTTGCCCTTTCCAATGCACACTGAAACAAAATTGATGAAAGAAAGATGGCCTTGAGACACAATTTGTGGGAACCGGTCACGGATCTTCGTTAGATGACAATCTTACTTATTCTCGGCTTCAAGGGCCTTTTCCCTCGCTTCTTGGGCTACCGCCTCCGTCTCACAGTAATTCTTCTTGGCTTTGGAGAGATCTCTGACTGTTGCCTGAATCTCTTCTTGGCATATGTTGAAGATGTCATCGCACTTGGGGGGAAAAAAGATGGATGAGAAATGACACCTTGGGGAAGTATAGGGAACGGATGGAAGTCCTTTCTTTACATGTTAATGACAGTTTGAAACCACAATTCATCTGGGCACAAAAGCAACTGTCCAAAAAAGGTTCTGAGTCAACCATCCCCCCCAAAAAAGGCAAAATGCTAATCAATCTCAATGAAAAGTGCACTGATTTTGAAGCCTACAACAAAAATGGATGAGCAATGTCTGTGAGCAAGTGAAAGGATAATTACTCTTCACTTGTCTCTGTTATTTAGGCCAGATCATTTTCAGCATGGCACCCAATATGAATAGGAATTTGTGATGTTATCATGAGATACTTGTAACATGAATTCTAAACAGTTGCACACATCTCAACATTAATGAATTTACAATGAATGCTTATGACATTAAATATGCATTCACATTTGCTTTCATATCAAGTACAAACGAGCCTCTAGGAAACTACAATAAGTACCAACTGAAGCCTGTAAAAGAAGCCAACAGAAAGACAACTTGGAATATAACTTGAGGTCCATCTGGCATAAATCTGTTAATCAAAAGGTCAAACACTAACCCTGGCTATGTCAACAAGATCTTGTCTGGTCTGACTCAGTGTAGTCCAACATGGCCCCCTTCAAATCAAACCAAATCTGCCAAGGTTCAATATAAACCCCACAAAAACCAATCAAATCAACTGAGATCAAACCCACTCAGACAAATCCTGGCCTGACCCAGCTCCCGTACCTTCTTTAGTGTCTGTGCCCGGGTGTTCTTCTGCATCTTGATGACCTCTGCAATCTGGGAGCTGAGCGTCTCCGAGGCCGTGAGTCGTGCCTTGGAGACCTTCTCCGTCTCATCCAAGATGGCCTTCCACACCTGCAGGGCCAGTCTGCAAAGGCCAAAAAAAAAAGGCAACACAATATCACTTATGAAATGTCAAGCAGCATAAGGTCTAATGCCAAGTTTGTGGAGAGGTGAAAACAGTGAGTTTATGAACAAATCTCAGCTCATACACCTCTTGGACACTTTCATATTGTACCACAGTCCAATGAATATAGGCTACAGCATGTACATGTACATACTCTGCTTGGACCTAATAGTACATGTATGTAAGCGTTACAAAACACTGAGTGATAAATATCAAATGTTTTGAATAAAGAGGGAACAAACAATGAATTAATGTGAATAAAAGAGTCTACAAAGACTTCCACAATATCAGAAGCTTGAACTAGAAGTCTCATGTTCCTAATATGTGTGTGCAGAAATTGATATACCTGGTACGTGCATAGACTGGTTCCAGTCACTCAAGATATCAAATGGAATGGCTAGCATGTACAGACAAGCAAACTCTCACAAAAATCAAGAGTATCTAAGTAAACTGGAACCATTTCAACTCTAATGAGATAATGCAATTTGTGTTTGACACATTTGAGATGTTTTATCTTTAAAATGAAGGTTAACAGTTCGCTGTGTCTGAAGTGGCCTGCTACCAAAAAATCACTTGTGTTATCGATTTTTCTTTTCACTTGTGAACCAATACATGTACATGTATGCAGAGCACTTCCAAAAAAGATACAGTATAAATATGCCAAATTTTTTAATTTATTTATATAATAATTGTATTGATCACACTTGTTTTCTGTTATTTTTTTGATAATTTCTGACAAAGAAATTAAACAAATTACTTCAGTACAATATACCAGTACATGCACGTGTACCTCACATATGTACAAATCAGACACTGGCTCTTTACATTATGCATACAGCAAAAAACAAAAACAAATTTCTATTGGAATAAACATTATGCACTGGATACAGTCTAGTTTCCTTCAAAAGACCAGATGCCAAACCCTCAATGAATAGACCCATCATTCCAGTGCAATGATCATCTTGTACATGTACATGCATGTGATACCAGAACATACAGTACTGTACATTGTGCATGGACATTCGGCCTAGATATCGGTACATCTTATTATCCTACTGATACGTCCATGTATTGCCCATGCACATGTTCTTGTAGTCTACACAGAGATGCATGTCCAGTAGGTGCAAATCCACCTTTCTCTGGTAAATATTCAACTTTTACCCGACAGGCTCTGCATAGGCTTGAGTCAACAGGCTGCATGACTCTGAGTCATATTGGATGGAAAATTACACAGTAGTCGTGAGTGTAAATGTACATGTACCCAGCGTCAACAACTTTCCATGGCTTCTACATGTACATGTACATAGCAACTGGGAGAAGAGGGGAAAATCAGCTATTTTACTCACGGCATGGGATAATGTTTGGCACGATTATTACACAACAACCATTAAGAAGGGTAACATTTGATAATAATAATAATAATAATTGAAAATTTATAATGTGCCGTTTCCAAAAAAATGATCAACGGCGCAGTACAAGTTAACGTAGAAAATTATTAATTTAAGAAATGAAAGGATAAGGATAAGTAAACAGCATCCTTTATAAATGGCCATTTCCACTGGCTTATGTGGAACAATCTTACAAGGAACTCAATTGGGTAGAATGTATGTATGCACACGCTAACAACTGCAACAATTGCCAGTTTGATGATAAAGTGCAAAGAAAGGACATTTTTGGCTTTGGCACAAAAAGGACAGCACTGTAAAATTGCTAATGTTCACGTAAAAGGTTTCCCAGAGAATATAATTCAAAGGAAGCTGAGCTAGCAACGCCCTGGAAGGAAGCAATTCAATAAATGGCTGGGGGCTAATAGCCTGAGAACAATGGCAATATGGCTGACAATATAAACCAACGTATAAGGAAATAGGAGATCTTTGTTAGTCTGACAATGAATGAAAGCCAAACAAAACCAGGATTCAAGAAATTTCTTCTCAGTGTTTTTATATTTTTATGTAAAAAGATGAAACCAAGTTGACAGGGACAGGGATTTTTTTTAAATCTCCAATTTGAAAAAAAATCCCAACTTTAGTTCCCAACCGTGACATCCTAACTTCAGTTTCCAACCGTGAGATCAGGTCAAGTGTTTCACACTACATGTACATGTACATCATATGTGTCAGGAACTGCTTGTAAACTGCACGCGGTTGAAGGATAGTTCTAGGGGTTGACTAAACAAACTTTTCAAAGCACAGCCTTAGCACTAACTGTCATACAAACAATGCAGTAAATGCACAGGTGCACAGGTGCAGTATATGTACAGGTGCATAACCTCGTGTACAGGGACTAAGGCACATGACAAGTAGACCTTACAAGGCATGGTCCTCACAGCAGTAGTACAATCCTAGTTAGTACACGGCTTGCAAGAGTAAGTGACTAAGGTATACAACTTGGTTGCCACTGAGGGTTCAACAAATACACGTACATATAGGCCAACAATGTTGCATGCCCCAATCCCTCAAAAGTGCTTCACACCTGCCTTTATGAGAGCCTCATCAGATACAAAGTGTAATCTACAGGTGGCATCATGACCTCCAGTGAAATTTTCAATTTGGACCTGATGTCCACCAAATTAAATGGAGGGATTCTCTAGGCAAACTTACATGTTCATCTGTACCTACATGTACATTGTACCGGTACATTTAAACCTACAGTACCCTACAACTTACAAGTCCATTCAGTTCTCCTGAAACATCCTTTCTTGAACTGGCCATTTTTTCAAATAATAAAATTCAAGACACAACTCTGTGTATTTATGGCCAACATTTGCTGCTTGAAGTCACTACCTGGCACATTCACAGTCCTTGAGTGCCGCCATGTATTTCAAAACGAGGGGTATTAACTGGTACCGGTAACTGACTTAGCCAATGATTATTCTGCAAATTTGTGGAGGTACATGTACATTCCTAGAAAAGGGATCTGTACAGGCAACTTTGCATACATGTGCATGTGTTCAGAGCACCTCAACTTCATATGTGCTATGGAGGGTGTTCATCGAAACTGTCCTGGGATGACATGAAGAAAACAGACGTGGATACGTGTACTGTACACAACCCAAAAAACATACATGTGTACATCTGGTACAAGGAAAGACACCTTAAAATGAATGTCTACCGAGTATCGCAGAAATTCAGAATCCATGACTTCCAAGGTTCTGCATGTGAACCACATTTCAGGGGTGACTGAAGCAGACATGTAGACCACTTGATCTGGGATCAGGATGTAACAAATTATGAGCGCAGAGGTGGTGTTTTACATGTACAAGTATAGTACATGGTGTTCTACAGGAGAAAACAGAGGGAAAGACACCAGAATTGTGCAAGTTTTTGGAAACCAGACTGTGGGCATGAACAGGAACTTGTCTTCCTACATGTACTGTACCGTACATGGATACATGGGTGCCTAAAGCCCCTGCATGTGAATACTGTGCACTGTTGACATCGAGCTTTGCAGACAACAAGTGTCATTTACAGAAGGCACTCCACGTACATGGGTGTGTTTGTTTGATGTGGAATTTTCTCATTCATCGCTAAAAATTTGCATATGTACTGGTCTAGTCACCTTCCGTCAATCATACCCGTAAAAAGTATTCTCTTGCATATTGACATTTATTACATGGTTTATACACTGTAAATATACCACAATCAATAGCGGAACATGACATCATACCAGTACATGCATAAGAAGATCAGGAGACACCAAGTACTGCAAAATCTGGTACTGGTACATGTAGGTACTGGTTATGACGAAACTGTGACAAAATGGTTGGAACAGGTGCTGTTAGATGCAATTCAAGTATGAACCCTTTGTGGAGATAATACATGTAGTTCCAGTGACAGCTACACTGGAGCTGCAAATACACATGGAGTTCCCAGAACTACCACTTGCACTTTGCATGTACATGTAGGCCCTATCGTATGTATTGGTAAATTGTGCACAAACTGGTACATACATGTACATGTACATGTACCTAGCATGCTGTGTAGATGTAATGTGCACATAGGTGCAGGCCTGTAGCGTAAAGTAATCAATAATACATGACACACAGTTTCATTCATTTTATTAAAATATAGCCACTATTATTTATTAATGAATAATCTGCATGGACATATTTATATCCATGTACTCAAATAGTACTCAAATACTCAAATGTATTTTACTATTTGAATACATTTGAGTATTATAAATGTATAATACTCAAATGTACTCAAATACTTTCACTCTCCACTTGTCAAATAATTTCAAGTTCATAGTTCATGATACAATTACATGTACCTCTGTTAGGCAAAACACAACATACAGTGTGTAGAATGTACATATACACTCTACATGTACTGTGTATGTATAGACTGTACATGTACATGTACATATACGTACATGTACATGTGGCAACACATTTGCACACTCATATTCCATTGCAACTGACCACAGAAATGCACAGTGTCAGTAACACACACAGAGTGGTGCCTGTGCACTCCATGCAATGCCATGCCTAACACTGGCGGAATAGCAGCACAATGTATACATGCCATAGTGTCCTCCATGAAGTTTCAACTTCATTTTCCCTTCAGTCTCTTACGATTGTTTACTCCAGATTGTCATCTCTCACATTTTCTCTGAAACTTTGATTACGATGGTCTTGTAATGCCCCATTAATAAAACTGCCATTACATGATTATTTCATTTTCAAGATCCAATGAAAAAAAATTAGATGACTTTTAATCAAAATTTCAGTCTGATACTAAAATAAATGCCTGATTATCAATTCATATTGTCAATCACAATAACAAACTCGTACTAACAACAGAAAGTCTCCAGGTAAAGCGACAAATGATGTGAAGAGAGTAAGCAGATTTCCCATGAAGTGAAATTTTTACACCTCCCCCCCAAAAAAAACCCCATCTAGTGCCACATACATGTATGATGTCCCCAATCCAATGATGAGACTGCAACAATGCTAAAAGCCTACTTTTGAACAGGACAAAACCAAATAGATAAAGGTTGCCAAAGCAACAGCACCTACGCAAGTCAGTAGCTATCTTCGGAAATGCATTTTTCATACTCTCTCTCTATGGGTGCACAAAGCTGAGGGGTGAATTACCTCCAGCGATGTTTTTAATCTAAAACTAGATTTCTGACCGAGCCAGGTTCTTGCATGAATACCAAGGCACTGCACAAAACCTTTCAGTGTAATTTCTGCTGTCACTTGGGGACTTCCCTTTTGTCCAACGCAACTGCAATATTTTGTATGACTAACTTGGCAAAGGTCGGGTATTTAGAAGCAGGTCTTGCTATTTATTTTTCTAACATTTATTTTCAATTTGCAATCCACAACAGATATCAAGATAGTTGTCAAGCATGTGAGAAAACTATGGAAATTTCAGGCTTGCGTGTGATCTTCTTGGAGGGACAGATGAAAGCAATGCTCCTCACATGTTTACCAGTTGCCTTTATACTTGTCCATGTACATATATGTATATGTTAACACAAAATACACAGGTCAGGGGAGTGTGTATTAAACTGCTTATTTTAGGGTCTAGACAGCCCCCATAAGGTACAGTATATTGCAACTCGATGTCAACCTGGGAATGGGAAATTCTCTTTCCACAATTTCTCTTCCCGGGAAAATTCACATTCATTTTACAAAACGTGAAAAAAAACATTTCCCACAGTGGGAAAAGATTTTCACACGTTTTCACAAGAGTGGGAAACATTTTACGCCTTATAAAATGTGAACTGTAAATGTGAATTCTTGTAACAACATTTCCTATTCACAGTATTAACTTTCAACTGCAATACAGTGTACCTGAGGAGGACACATGAATACATGTACCGGGGTATGTACTCATGTAAAGGCCAGCACGTTTTGCAAAATATGGAAATATTCAATTCCAGCACATATGTGCATGTACATGTGCTTACGCAGTTGGTCTGGTGTGGAGCAAAATCACGAACACCTTTTTAATTTCATCCCCTGCCACCATCAATATCATTTTTTTTTCATCAAAAACAAGCACACACAAATTAGTCAAAAGAGTGAGGAACAACTTTGAGAATGAGAACTACATGTATGCAGGCCAAAATAACAAAATAATTACGGACATAAGTTTATACACACAGTATACATGTACATGTACAAATATTCATTTCAACTTAAGAAATCATGTAGGCATATTTTTATCTGGCCCAACCCGTTTTCACCTCCCAAAAGGCAATGATGGATTGGAAAACAAATGGGTCGATATCATGTACTGTAAATCACTGTGAACAACAATTCAACCATTGGTAAGTACAATGTACATGTACAAGCAGGACCCTTTAATAACAAAAACAACAATGTCAGAGAGTGAGGTAGCCTTGGTGATTCACATCCGGGAATTATTGCCCTGTACCAAGTATCAGTGCAAGGTACAAACATACACAGAAAGACACTGGTTTCCCATAAACTCTAGCTTGCACTTCATTAACTAAGACAGGTGTCCAGCAGAGAGTCAGATCCCTTTTTCTAGGGCAGACTCCTCACAATATCTCCCTGAATTTATCACAGTCACACACTTGAAATGAAGTCCTGGTTAAGCCTTGTTGCATAGCAAAACAATGTTAACCCTAACAGTCCTCAATCCTCCAACAGGTGAAGGATTGAGGACTGTTAGGGTTAATTGATGGTCCACTTGACCAATCAGCTGACCAATAACCAACTGACATTTAATCTAAGTACTGTAGTGCTGCATTTGTTGTCAGCCAATGTTTTGATTTCTTTGTCACAACTGAGATTAAGTAATACTATGGAGATACTGGGAGAAACACATTTTCTGTCCATACATGTATATTAGAACAGATTTCTTGAGTGACAAGAAAATTTGCATTAATGCCAGAAAATCCTTAGAAAATTATTTTTATGGATCCACTATGTACTGTATGTGAACATTGTAAACTTCTTTTCTTGAATTCTACATTTCCTAATTTCTCACAAAACCTACATATTCATGTACATGTACATGTATCTCAATTTTGCTAACAGCCTAAAATAAAGACAGACGGAAAGTACTACACCTATCTTTTCCAGGGAATATGGTAAATGTGAAACCTCCACAAATTCCCTCTGGATTTCAAATGTACATGTACATTTACATGTATCTTCAGGTGACATAGCTGGAGTTGGAGGTGATCTGTTCTACACCAACACCCATGCTGGAACTCAGCTGCACGCCATAACATTTCCTATCCCTAAGCACCTTCCCCACACATCTTCCCCACACACCGGTTCTCAGGTGACTCTGACTGGGGGACCAGTGAGGTTAGACTGACACCATCACCTCCGTCAGAAGAGTTGGGATATAAAAATGCTAAGTTTTACCCATTGGCAAATTTTGCCGTAAAGGATTTGAATAGTGATTCTGTTCCATATTTGAAGTGCACATATGCAAGTAAATGGCAGCACTAGCTAAAAGGCAACCTTTAGCAAATCAGAGTGCTATTTATGACCCTTCTACACACCCCATGTACTCAGGGACAAGTAGAAGGTCGGTAATGTGCTTTAAGACTGTAAACACTGCATGGCAATGTGTTGTAACCCACATCCTGATGCTGAATCACACATGTGCCGATACATGCCACAGCACCTGCCTTGCCAATGTTTTCCTCATTTTTGGTCGTGGTAGTGGGGTTTGAAAAACCACAAACCGATGGGCATATGTATTGACAAACAAACATCCAAACAAAAACACCTTGAAAGATCAACCTACAGGTTCCACATGATGAACAAAAATGCAGATTTCAGAAAATTTCGACAAATTTGATTACTTGGAACAGTTTAGCATGCATATACACAGTGTTCGGTGCTTGCAGATCGAAATTGAAGGGAGTTAACGCTGACCGGTTTAAAACTGAAAGTGCACAAGTTACCACCATAACAGTAGCACAAATTACATGTATGTGTCATACTTGTACATGTACTTGAAAGTTCACCACAGAGGTACAAGTGGTACTTCAGATTTGCAACAATTAAAAATAAACAGGTCCTGAAATATTTTCTTTTTGAGATTTTTTTTTTACTTTGGATACCCTACCTCAAAATGTGGCTTGAAGCAAGATGGAATGATGCATTTGGATGGGAGAAAAGTCAATACTGATGTAGTCTAGGTCCCCATTAAAAGTCCATTTGATATTAGATAGGGCTGGTCCGGGTAACACCTTCTGCTGGTGTCATCATCAGCGCCGATCAAAATTGTGACATACCTGTGTTGCTGCTCGTCATGTTTCTGCTCTTCCGTCAAAGTTGGAAAGACCCGCTTCTGCTGGAACTGTGCAGCAAGCTTCTGCAGAGACTGTCCAAAAATAGGGAGAAGAAAATCAATCAATCTAGCAATACATGAAAACTTGTGTCTCAGGTTTTGAGAGGCTTCACAACTAAGGACTATTCATCTCTAGATCGCTAAGCTATTAACTATCACCAAGGTACGTAACTAAGGCTCTATTTTCCAATTACAAATAATTTTTCAGTTTGATGAGAGAAATTAGGCTTTGAATATAGGCCTACTACACACCAATTACCAGTCACAAGTTAATAGCTGATGAGGGAATATCATGAAAAAACAATATTCGGTGCTTTTATCGTCTATTTTCAGCACTGTTTCCTGGTTTTGCTTTTGTGAATTAATTTCACTGTCCTGATTTCGCTTTATCATCAATCAGCCACTTTCCATCTTTGACTACATGTACTATACTAATCACATGTTCCCCTAACCCTGTGCAAATGCAGACAATTTAGAATAAGTTTTTATACATTAAATTCCTGGACACAAAAAACCGATACACCTGCAATGTATTATGTCATTCATATAAATGTAATGAGCTCTAGATGGATTAAATGGGTTTATCTGTCCTTGGGTATCTGTTACATGTAAGTCATTCCATATCAAAACAAAGCCATCAATACTGAAATAAACCAGAGAAGGACAATACAATGAGTGTACATCTGGGGAAAAAGGCCTTCATATCCTGCAGATTTGGGGTATAAATTCTATGCTTGTCTGTATTTGTCCTACTAGTACAAGTAACAGTGGATCTAGGTTATTGGTTCCATTTATATTTAGACTGTAGTAAAGTACATGTAAAACATTTTGTTGCTGTAACCAGCTCCATCTCATCTCATTACACACCACCTCAATCCTTCTTACTGTGCATGTGCATGTAATTCAACAAAACAAACATACAGTTCCAATGTACAACAAGCATGTGCATACAACATGACTTCATATCACCATGGTAACTACATGTACAACATCCATCTGTAAAAGGTCTGTAATTTACCACTTAGTAGTGTTGCTACACTACATTAATCAATCACCCATCAACACTAGGTACATGTAGGTGTACATGTACCACACAGGGTAGCAAGGTGCCTTATAACCTGGCTTATGTATTTACAGGCAAGCTGTTCATTAGATGGTACATGTACTTATGAAGAACAAGAATTCTAAATCATGAACATTGAAAGGTTACCTTTTATAACACCTTTTTTGTTAGATGCACTAGTACATGTATGCATCTGTATCACAGCCCACTGCCACCCACTTGCTTTCTGAAACATTTTTCTTCTTCCTAATTCTGAGCTGCTATTCCAAATTACTGCCGTGCCTTCAGGCTTCACAGTTAAGACATTCTTATTCCATGGATCTTTTAATTCTATACCCAAGCAGAATGTAAATACTGTATTAAAAGCCTACAGAAATTTAATCATCAGAACTGGTACATGTACACATGTAGCTTTAGCGTCAATTGAAGACTATAACATCAGTAATGTACAACAATGCAAAATGGAAACTCATGATGCTTCAATCTGAAATCTGAGCAGTTTTCAGAGCTCGAGCGATGGATTGGTTCCTCTCTCTAAAGCATTCTCTTTGGCCAGTGGTTGCGACTCCACACTGAAACTCAAACCGTAAGGGCCTTGAGTTGGTTCCACCTGAATTTCCTGTGGTTCTGTGAATGACTCGGCAAACTTTGGCATCAACACGAACCTGAAATATCAGCCAGCTTTCATTCATGCGATGCCACTTTAAGCTCGCCGGGAGATTCAGCCAAACATTCCAGAGTGAAAAGACTGTGTCTGACTTCCTCGGCTGTGGCTTGACAATGACATTACACACGACCCTATGGGAAGTGGCTGCAGCCACTGTACGACTGTACATGCAAACTGCAGCAAAGCAACTAAGACACAGCCTTAACATTAAAGTGAACACTACTGCCCCATCCTGTACCTGTACAGTACATTCGCTCTACTCTACATGTAGGCCTATCTTCTCAGAGGCAAGACTACATACATGTACATGTACATGCTATGCATTTCTTTCCCTACATGTAGATGCCAATGAGAGATGTCAAAATCAATCATTCTAAACAAGACTTCATCAATTCACATGTACTGGTACGGTGAGTTTATTGAATATGCAGTGAACCTTTGCATTAACTTGGAAAGTGGAAGCTGTCTTAGTTCTTCAAGAGTGGAAGCATAGGGCCACTAAATCAGGAACTGGAAGTGAAACTAGGGCATTTGTGATTTTTCCTGACCACAGAGGTAAAAAACCTTACCAAGACACATCCAGGTCACACAGATCAATAAGCATCTATACCAGTACATGTACGTCCCAAAATCCTTACCATGTATAGACAACAAAATTGAGTGTATACATGTAGAAACATGCTCTCATGAAAAGGACAGGTACCGGTAATTCCAGGTGGGGGGGGGCTAAACAAAACCACCACCCCTGATACAGAGGAACAAACAAACACCCCAAACTGACAAACAAACAAAAACAAAACCAAACTGTCTTTTGTTACACAATATCTATCTGGATCCCCTCCTTGCCAGTACATGTACATGTACATTCTACATTTCCATTAAAAACTAAGATAAGACTTTAACTGATTACTTAATGAGCTTGCTGAGGATGATCCCCTTGGGAATTATGAAAGACACTAAGAAGATTCCCTTTTTAAACAGCACTGACAGATCGAGGGTAAACATAACCTTTGTACTCTGATCCAGATAATCTCCAACAGAAAACTGCCAAGAAGGGTGATCGATGCGCACACATTGTATATTAAACAGGGCTGCTTTATGTACACTGTACGTGCCCTGCACTTTTTCAAGCTTGCTACCGAGCTTTCAAACAAGTCATACATTTCTTCAGGGATGCTGTGTATCTAGGCATGAATGTCCTCCTGCAAGAAATGACCGCCATGGAATCTTGTGAATGTGGTGATTTATTCCTGTCGTTCCTCAGAGCTCAAACCTCATGTACCATGAGCGCTGTTTCTCAAATTGCTTCTTGTTGAAATGTTCAGTTTGAACATTGAACTTTAATGCATCCCATCTTCCCTATCATCACACTGGCCTTCTGGTGTACCAGGGATGTGCAATGGGTACACATAGCTTCATAAATGTATATATAGGTACCTCTGACTGCTATCAAGGCTTTGCAAATCAACATCACATGACATGTACATGTACACAGTCTTAGCTTAGATACCGCACATGGACCGGTTGTATACACCCACCATGAGGGAAGTCATTGAGTCAAGTCATTGAGGGATGGGTATGAGCCATATTCCTGACTACTGTCAGGAAACTCTTGTATTTGTAATGGACATGTATGCACCAATACATGTACATAGAAAAACATGTATGTAGAAACCATTTTCACATGGGGTACATACATGTACATGTACATGTTCACATGAAGTATTGGACTGAAGACTTCTTGAATATCTGGCAACCATGGTCATGTAACCCCAACTTCTTAGGCACTTTTGTGAGGAACTTCCAACAAATCCTCCGTTTTTAAGATTCCAGTTGCTGGCATTTTGTACACATACTGGTACATGAACTTCAGTTTTCCATGGACATTAAGGCCAGTACATGAAACACTGAGCTCTACCTTGCTCGGTTTGGCAAAAATCCTCCAGAACCTCCTGGTGCCGGTGGACTGCTAAAGATATTGAGGGGAAAGGTTGTGTTAAAGAAATTTTGAAGCATCTGCATGAATACCCATTGCACTGTGCCACATGTACAAGTGGGTGGTGCTTCCAATACAAATATCTGTTTGGCAAAATGACGGACGGGATGTACATGTATATGAGTGGGACCTATTTGTTCTCCTTACAGGTTTGGCAAAATGACGGACGTATAATGTACATGTACATGTATATGAGCGGGACCTATTTGTTCTCCTTACAGGTTTGGCAAAATGACGGATGTTAATACATGTACATGTATATGAGTGGGACCTATTTGTTCTTCTTACAGGTTTGGCAAAATGACGGACGTATAACGTACATGTACATGTATATGAGCGGGACCTATTTGTTCTCCAAACAGATTGCAGAAACTGTTCACCTCAGGGAATCAAGCATTTCATTTGTCACCTCCTGAAATCATTTGTACCATTGCAGTTACAAATATTACTGGTTATTATAATGTAGAATATGGTCCCACCAAAGATGTGCAACCACCCCACTTCATAAAAGCCCCTCACACCCCCCTCCCCAACATCAAATACCGTACATGTCACTTTGCTGTGCATATCGTACACACATTAATAGTGCCCTAAAATTAAACTCACTGATAAGTCAACAAATCTCACAGGTCATCAAACTTGACCGACTTGCCTCTGCCCAGGCAAGGGCAATGAGTGGTAGAACATGTAATCCTGTTCCTTCCTGCCGGTAAATTTAATGCTGTTATTTGTGTACATGCACCTCCAAATATCTATCTCCTGGGACTTGTCCCTTCCTGTCACGACACCAGATGGTTTTTCGACAGATTTGTGAACAAAATCAACAGCAATTTTGTTAGTGGCAAATGCCTTTAAGTACAGCCTGTATATTTAACAGGTGTCCTCTGCATGTGGGTATGCCTGTACCTACTAGTACATGTACAGGTCAGTGTATGCTTAAAAGTATTCAAATTAACTTTTTTCAGGACCATTATTCCACAGGAATAGAAAGGAACATTCTTTGGTACCTGTGATGCAAGTTGACAAAAATACTGATATTTTTCCCGATCTTGATTTCTAATCAAAGTGGGAAGATACATGTATTATGCTCAGGTTCACATGCAGACTGTTGATAAATTTCCTTAACACATTCTTCAGCCTTCCAAAATTCCAATTCCCAACTCAGGAACCAACAGTAATCAGCACTGAATTTCAGACACACCAACTGCAGTACAACCAGACAGGGTTCACAATACTCTTCCTTACCCAAGGACAACGCTCAATTTTCAAGTCATAAAGCCATTTGTGAAGTTACTATTAGGGAAGGCCAACAGTGTGCTGTCAAGGATGTCCAACTACATGTACAAACAAATCCCCTCCAAGAAAAAGGGGGGCCAGCATACAGGTTAGCATTCCTCCGTGGTTTAAATGAAAAGAAGCCTGATTGGTGGGGGAGGACAACCAGCCCAAAACTACAGTATGATTCATAATAACATGCTGTATGACACTTAGTCGTAGGTCTAGGTTAAGTGCTCCGTGATGCCTGCAGGGTACCTGAATGCACAGTAACAAGTAACCTGGCCTACATTTACTGTGATAGATATATCCTTGTTTTGAATTGGTTGCCAGATCTACCCAAGGCCAGAATGTCACTTATTTGAATAAGGGCTGTCAGAATCTGATGTGAAACAGTTTAACTGCAGAGAATACATGTATATCTTAATTCGCAGCACAACTGTTTACAAATAATATTGGAAATTCTTGGTCAATCTCACTTCCACTGCAAACAGGCCCCTCAAGTGGCTCCTCTTTTGTGGTTCTACCCAAACTGAATAAGGGTACCCTGCACTGAAATACCACTGCTCACTCTTAACTATCAAAACTCTGGTTCAGAAGTACCCGTACTGTAGGAAGTCCTTGTGATTAAGTGCAGCTGTGTTGAGGAACAGCCTGGTGATGCCTCATGGATAATTATTCTGAAGGGTAGTTTAGTATAAACTCAATATGGTATGGAGGTTACTCCACTTCTAAATGTCCCATGACACCCAAAAACTCTAACCTTGGGTAAACCAATGAGCTAAATGTAAACATATGTCAAATCAATGTACCTCAACCCATGCCATCGAGTGCTTCAAGAACAAAAAGTGCCAAGCACTTTCAAATTTGCATGTTATTTGGAATAGATGAACTGAAGGCCTTTTTACACATACATGTACAATGGAAAAACATACACTGTATGTTACTGTACCTGGTTTATGTGTTGAGCACAATTTGGACACCCTGCACAGGTTCACACATACCCTTACACAGCTATACTTGTGGGGTATTTCCTTTGTTCTTGTGTACAAAACTCCCACACAACATGCAAAAAATTTCAAACCACTCCAATTTAAACCAAATTCACTTTCCTGAGTTGAAATTTCAACCCTATGTCCCTTACAGAAAACACTTCAATTTGCGACAGATTTTTACCCATAAAAAACTTCCCCTTTTTGAGTTATTTCCAAATATCAGTTTCGTGAAATTCTTGTGGGGTACCAATTTTGGTACCCCACAAGGTAAAAACTGGCCTTGTGGGGTACTTCCCATTGTTCCAGTACCCCACAAGGCCCCATGTATTAGCGCACATGTACAAAGCGGTACATTTACATGTACGTGTACAATACTGGCATACATGTACACACCCAAATTGCTACATGTACT
The DNA here is from genome assembly GCF_054643075.1 of Acanthaster planci. Taxonomy (NCBI): domain Eukaryota; kingdom Metazoa; phylum Echinodermata; class Asteroidea; order Valvatida; family Acanthasteridae; genus Acanthaster; species Acanthaster planci. The sequence continues at coordinate 20,263,488 of NC_141778.1, read as the reverse complement.
TTTTACTGATAATAATAATCCCAAACATAAATTGGCAAGTGACATATGTGTGCTCTGGAAATTGTGCGAGTGTGTGTGGTTAGCACTGGCGTCATCATTAATTACATGTATGTATTAGGGGAAAGTTTTCACAACCATAGCCAGAAATACATGTATGTGTCTGCCTCACTCAGTTTTTGTAGCATTAGTTTAGTACACTGGAGAGACATCATTGCTCCAACCAAAATTTAGCCAGAGGTTGGAGTCAATGGCAGATCCAGAACAAATTTTTGGGGGCCAACAAATGTGAGATTTTTTTATGTAATCTTTAATGGCTTATCTGAGGGGCAAGGCAGTTTGAGCACATGTAAATGCTTTTGGAAGGGACATAACATGTACAGTACAAAGATTAAACAAGGTTCGCTTTTTTCTCATTTAAAAAACAAAAACAAACAATTAGGAGGAAGGGCCTTGGTACCAACTGCACCATTCCCCTCTGCCTCTAAATATCTGCCTTTGGTTGGAGTTTGTCCATTGTTGGTAAGATGGCAAAATACACTGAAAGTCACCTCCGATTAAATATTTGTTACTAAACTTAACAAAATATTCTCTGATGTAAAAAAGAGACAGATGGGCAGCATTGCAATAGTGATGAGAAATATGTCCAATTTTTATATAAAAACAACGTCTGTCAAGCCTATCATTTGCTACTACTTTTTATCCAAATGACAGCTGATCACGCCTCGTGAAAATGTCAAAATCCACATACATGTAACTTGTCTATGCTGACGCACATGTACACTTCAACTGTCATGATGACACAATGACAAAGTCTACTTTCATTAGCTATAAATTATGCATCACATGTCACACTTGAGCACTGCCCTAGTTTAACATGCACTTGCAATGTTCCAGCTCAATGACACTGCGTGTAGTAACATCCAGATAAGAAAGTCATTATACACTAGTACAGCTATGATGCACACCAACACACATGGTTAAAGTCATAACTCACTGAAACTGCCAAACAATGGGTTAAACCAAAGTCAAACTATACTTCAGTTTTACAATCACAGGTTCATTACCATATGATGATGAACCCATTCGTACCATACACTTGGAACCAATGTGGCTGAGTACCATAAACAATCAGGTTACGTGCCCTGTGGTGAGGTCCACAGTGTTTACATTGTACACATGACAAACAATAAACTATTTTCTCATCAGACAGATACATGTGATGTATATCGTTTTGCCCTGCTTGTGTCACATAATTGATTGAAAGCACACCATGTTATGGTCATGTTGACAGCTCCTTGATATCATGTAATCACTGTGGTTTTGGGGGCTCCTTTCGTATCACACTGTGCAAGACAGGGCACTCTTCTCTCACTATTTTGTTTGCAAAGTTAGAACTTGCTTCTTTGCCTTTTTCTTTCAGATTTTTAGATCAGCTCTATTGTCAAATGTTTTCAATTATTCAAATGTGTCTACTGAGTTTCTTTGGTGAAAATGGCTGTTTGGGAGGATGTACATGTACACTACCGGTACATGTACTGGTGGTGGTAGGCTGACATGCTTTTGCCTTTGCCTTTAAGTGCAGTCTGTAGCCCATGGTGAAGTGCCATCAATGCCTATATTTACTCAACAGTAGTTGTTTGGGGCAGCATGTCTTTTGAACCCTGGATCGTAATCTTACAGCTCTGATAAAGTCTAGAACAGCTGAAGAGTGACAGGCACTATGCCCAGATCCATGTACATGTATGGTACCAGGGTAGTGCCTGCACATGCACTGTACGAGAACTCACATGCACTGTACGAGAGAACTCATAAAGTACATGTACAGTGCAGATACAAGTACATTCATTGACCATGACAATGTACGGTACATGTAACTCTGCAAGCATGGATGGTGCAGAAAGGATACACTTTTCTTTCATAATCTGATGGCAGAGGGGGATTACCGATACATTCATTATAAATTCTCAATGATCTGTGTACTATCATCATTTATATTATTGTACGTCCTGGATGAAACTTGAAAATCAAGTTTACAGAACTTTCACTTTTTTGTGTGATCAGGTAAATAGAAAGAAGATTATGTCGGTTTGTTGGCTGACAAACCTGTGGCAAATGATTTAAATTCTTTGGGTACAAGAATGGGCACTCCTTCAATTGTTCATGGAATACATGTATCTGCAACAAAACCATAAATTTTGTAAAAAAAATTGTAAAAATTGAAATGAAGGGTCGTTTTCATTGTTACAAGGAATAAAAATTAAGGAAAGACTTTACTGTTTCCCTTAACAATGAAAAAAAACAGAGCCTAATAAGAACATAGAGCAGATTCAAATCCTTCATTACTGCACCAGTTTGTTGTGCCTTCCTTAAGCATGCAGGTCCGATCATCTGCTGTCAAACTATGCATACAACAATGCATGCAGAAACAATGCACCATACAGGACTCATGCTTCGCTGCTTCAATTAACAACTTGTTTTTCTTTCCTGGCCCAAGTCCCTGCTTTGTCCCTTGGGACACCTGCATCCCTGCAGTGAACTCTACCCCTGTATACCAGATGCCCCCTGAACTCTACCCCTGTATACCAGATGCCCCCTGAACTCTACCCCTGTATACCAGATGCCCCCTGAACTCTACCCCTGCATACCAGATGCCCCCTTCAAGTTCTTTTAATCTTTCATAGATGGCATGGCAGGAGTTGATCTTTCTTACACTACAATGCCTGCTGAATCAACAATGTTGTTCCAGGCATGCCAGGCATGTGGTTCATTAGTTTCTGTGCCCGTGCAGGTAAACTAAGTACACTTTTGTTCGGATCTATAGTCCCAAATCCTCCCTTTTCCATATGATTTTACATACACCCAAGGGGGGTAGGGTTAAGGGAAAAATGTCACCCACCTGTGCGTATGTCCGCTCTAAAGATGCTCGTTGTTTAGAAAATTCTCTGTTAAATGCAAAGGGGACAAAAACCACTGGTAGTGTTAGTTGGTGTCTTATTGGTACCCAGGGTTAAAAAGACTCCGTGTACATTCTGAAGTGACTGTCGAAGTCAAGTTTCTTCCAACTAAAGATACATTCAGCAAGAAATGAGACCGAGGAGCACCCCCATGATATGTCCAATCGCTATGCACACTCTAGACTATTGTTATCTAACACATACCCCCTTAGATGTCTGAAAAGAATTCCTCAGATTCCAGTGAGACCATGACCAACACAAAGGGGGGGGGGTTTCTCCATCTCATATCTTGTTTCATATGACTGAAGAATACAAGAAGTAAACCACTGGTAACCACACCAAAAATGTAGGCCTTACATTTATGGGGTTTCAGAAAGTTCAAAGTTCATTTGAGGGTTTAAATACACACTGCCTTGACAATCAACATCTTTTCGTTCAACTGTAAATCTGTGTGACAATTTCACTTTGAATTTTTGTTCATTTCTTGATACAAACACATATTTTTCTTTGACGGTCATTGTTTTTCTTCTCTAAAAACCTTTTCATAGCTACGTGTACACACCAACTCTGGCAAATAGTATGGGAAAAAGTTAAAATACATTCTCAAGCAGTCATAAACTCATAATTAACCCATACCAAATGTACATGTAGGTCCATGTTAAAACAAAGGGAATCAGGTAAACTTGCCCCCTTGCCAACTTGTCCCCTGACCGACTTACCCTTACCATCTCGCCCCTTTGCCACCTCGCCCCCCGGCCGAGTCGCCCCCTTGCCAACTCGCCCCTGTCAAACTCATGTCCCGACCAAGTCGTCCCCTCAGTGGGAGTCTGCTGGTTTTGGACCATTAGCTACATTTTCAAAGTGATAAAATGTGTTCTGGCGGAAGGCAGGATGTTGAGGATTTCCAAGAGTTACATAGGCCTAATAAACTTGCATTCATTATGATAAAGTCCCTTTGTCCAGTTTATATTTTTACATGCATGTGAGTCGGATTTGACTTCTCAAAATGGTGTCCTCATTTTTTCTTCGGCTTGGCCCCGGTGTACGTCACCATGAAATAAGCGCAGAAAATTCTCAACAACTCCAGTATTTTAAAGATGGTGGTAATGGTAATAGTAAAAAGGAGAGGAATGCCGCTGAAGTTGAGAATCAAGAAAATTTTACTTTCTTTAAGTACAATTTGAGTACGTGCATATTTAAAGTGAGATTCAAACAAAACCAGTTACACAGAACAATTTAAATACCCTCTTAATACAGCCAACTCGTTTGGAATTATTTTTCATATGTATGTAGAGGCCGATCAGTTCTGAAAAAGATATTTTTCCTGGACTATCACCCATCAGGCACTGCTCGGGATGGCTTGCCATAGGTCAAGGTGATGCGTGCCAGACATATGAACTCTAATGGCAACCACAAAACATACGCTTAGCGTGCTTTACAATCAACTGAATGCAAGTTAATTGAATGATTCTCAATAATCCTCTTAAGCTGAACTCCTCAATGTCCTGCCTTCTGCCAGGACACTTATTATCACTTTGAAAATGTAGTTAATGGTCCAAACCAGTGGACTCTCCTCTGAGGGGGCGACTTGGTGGAGGAGGCGAGATTGCCGGGGGGGACGAGTTGGCGAGGGGGAGACTCCGCAAGGGGATGACTCGGCCGCGGGCGAGTTAGCTAGGGGCAAGATGGTAAGGGGCAAGTCAGTCAGGGGGGCAAGATGGCAAGGCCAAAGGGAGTAAGTTGACCTACAATCTGTAATTCCATCTTACAAAGTGGTGCAAATGAAGTCACACCTGAATTACAAAAACTGTACCCTGAACAAATCATACTAAAGATGTGACAAATCCTGGGGAGGCATTACTGCTATTTAATAGCAGTGCAGGAAAACTAACATCATTCCATGAGAACAAAAAATGCTGGACACAAAATCTGGCATTATAGGCCTACATTAACAAATTACATGTACAGTGTACATGTACAATGGCCTAGGCCTAATGTAGGCCTAGTCAAAATTACTTCGAGCTGGCTGATACTGCTGGAGGTGTCAGGTCAACTAGACCATTTGCCAACTCGACTCGAGTCAACTTGACTCTCGACTGTCGACCAAATCAACCGTTGTTCCTTCAACTGTAAAAGTCAACACGACTCTCAACCAACTTGACTGTGCAAACGGTGCAACAGGGAAAGGGCATAGAAGGAACGCATTTTTCCTAGTTTTGGATCGCGCATGTAATTTGTTTTACTGCGCGTGATGTGATCTGTGCATGCACAGAGTGTGGTGACAGATTTCGGGGGTTCGTGCGTGCTTCTTTTCAAATTGGGAAAATTCTTTTGGAGTATTTCATTGGCACAAGTTCAACTACTGATTGCATTTCAGTTGATTTAGTGGGTTCATTGAGCCGAAATTAACATCCATAAATTTTGCGATCTGGAACCGATCCGATCATTAATTTTCCCCTTTTAATATCTATTTTTCAAGGAAAGGGTTTGTCTAGTAAACCCATGTATCAATCATGCAGTCGAGTTTGCAAACGGTCGTGTTGGTAAATGGTCGAGTTGACTTGACTTTGAAGTCAGGTTGGTCAACGAACGAGTTGGTTCAACGGTCGAGTTGGTCGACGGTCCAGTTGGTCAGGAGTCAAGTTGACTCGAGTCGAGATGGCAAACGGTCAAGTTGACATACAACCCTGCTGGAGCATCATGACAATGACCACAGTAAAAGATGGCCAATCAACGGGAACTTAATTTACATGATTTACCTAATCTCTTCTAGTAAATCTGACTCCTGCTGAAACTTTGAGTGTAGGCTGGAGAGTTGTTCGCTCTGAACCGCTCGAAGCTCCTGGCCGAGTTTTAACTGTGGGTAAACAGCAAACAAGCCGGTGAATTGAAATGACCTTCTTTGTGCTGCACGATTTCAACATTGATGGAACTAGGCCTAAATACGGTGGTTATAAATAAATGTGAACATGGTGAGCTAAGGAAAACGAAAAAATTACTCACTTTTCTCGGCGGTGGCTGCAAATTTTCAGCTTTGTCAGACATGACTGGAGCCAAAGAACGGAGAGAAAACTTGTTAATCTCTCTTCTTATCAGAACCAAAATCACCTGTGGCTGTGACAGCACATCGCCATCCTCAGTTTACGTAGTGTGTTTGGCGCAGACAACTTTGTGTACGAATCATGCACGTTTCAAATACTAAAGGGGGCTATGAGCCAGTTTTCTTGTGCAAGACCAATATGATGTTTGTAACTACATAAATATGTCTGTTCCGGTAAAAATGACCCTCTGAAACTGATGAAAACTGCAGAACAGTCCACGGTTGTAGCCCACGGCTTGGGGTGAAATTCCGGTGACGGAAGACATGCAAGAGTTGATTATACAACGTGGACGTCAGAGGGCGCTATTTTAATGTTTCCTCTCAGTCGGCGCCGCGGCGGCCGGCGTTTACGGAACTTTTTGGTAGGGGTGGAAATAATGAGTCAGACTGCCAAAAATTACTTTGCACAAGTGACAAGTTTATAATCCCAGGTATTTACCAGGCATTAACGTACACAAAAAAATTCAGTCTGAAAGAGCTTACAAAAGAAAAATAATCAATATCTTGCCACCATTTTCCAGACTAGAATGGGTCTTGACACAGACCCATTAATTTTTAATTATGGATTATTCTATTAGTAACACGGATGTCATTTGGAACTAATTCCCAACATGCTGGTAAAATCAACCAATGGATGGTTTGATTTTGTGTCCTATTTTTTTCAGATGAGCCAACAGATTTCAAAATTCCTTGTCAGCCTAAATCTTGCACATCTATTTACAAAGTCGTATGAAAAAAAAAATTTGCAGGCAACGTTTTCATTTTTTTTAAATTTTGTTGGTGGATTTTCTAAGTTAGGGAATTCACAAGTGTAGTCACATTCAGAAAATGAATGAATGCTGAATATTAATGAATGGATATTTCTGAATGTTGTGACTAACATAGACACACCCAATGGGTGGGGCTGGTGCCCCCATCTTTTTTCCCCTACCTTCTGAAGAAATAATTGATACATGTACATCTTAAATTACAAACTCTGGTATAACTGTTCACCCCAATCTCCTGTGGTGCAAGCAGGGGGAGGGGAATGAGCATACGAGCTTTTTGGGGTGTGGGTGTGGGTGTGTGGGTGCCATTTCACTGCATTTACTAACAAAACTGAAAAATAAAAGTGTATGTCAGTTGATCCGGATTTCAGAGGTACTGAATGTGCAAACATTTATATTTGTTGGGGGCCAACAAGAAGGTTTTGGCTATATAAAATAAAAATGGTTGCAGGCTGCACATGTATGAACTCATGCAGGCCAAATCACGATTTACATGCCTCAAGTTCAGGGCCACTTGTGGGCCTTGTGGTCTTGAAATCAAAACTGCCAGCTGTCACAGGAGTGCTTGCTGGTAGGACCATTCCAGTGAAAGTCTAATCAATTTGTCAGATGAAGACATCATTTCGACGAACATAGTGATCGAGGATTTACTTTTATGATTACTTTTGGGGATATTCAAACTCTACTGGAAACCTCCAATGAATTGTATCACCCACCAAGAATTAATGACAAGCTGAAAGATTGCAAATGATGCTTTAATGTGATTTGTGACTCAAAGACCTTTGAAATTGAAAAAGATTGAAGCTTTTGCATAATATAAATCCATAAATTCTTTGTTTGGTTCTCATTATACTAGGGTAGGCCTACTTTACAAGCAATAATGAAAACGGATAAAAAAATAGCATTGATAATCACGTTCAAATATACATCATTTAAACTTTTTTAATGACGGAGAAGTGAACCACGCTGTCAAGTGCACAAGATAATGTAAACTAACACACAGTTCACTGCCCGTTTCTATGGAAACAGATGCGCACACTGATTAATGGCATGATAACTTAAGGCACTGCACCTGTGACTTGATCTCAGTGTATTCGATAACAGATAATATATTCCCAGGTTTGGATTGGCTACCAATTGAGAAATCTATTCCAGACAAAATTTCGAAGAATTTTCTGGAGCCAACATGCTTGAGAGCACAGGAAGTAGGATGCGAGTAAATGAGCTGTAAGTCATGAACGTTGGACTAGTATTCAGAATGCATGCAGAAAAATGATCTGAGAAAATGTTCTGAATAATTGGAAAGGTGGAGAATCTTAGTATGCACAATAAAATCGTCAATATTTTGAAGGAATGCTTAACAGGATGAATGTCATCTTCTTTAAAAAAAAATAAAGTGGTTATGTACAATTTTGATGAAACAAAACTGGAGATTAGCATTAATTTCATAATTTAAACTAATAAAAAATTCTTAATCTGAACCTCCAAAGTAATTTCTTCAATAATGTCTTTAAAAAAGAGAGAGGTTAGGCTATGGTTGGCCTGAAAAGTATTTTTGTAAGTTTAAGTTAGTTGATCAGCACTTCTGTTGCGGCAAGGAAACCTTTCTTGAATTCTTGCTCGGAGAATCGTTCCACTGATGCTCTTGCACTCTGTCGGATCTCCAACCGTTCCTCGGGAGTCATCTTGAGGATAGCTTCCATGGCATCAGCATAGCTCTTCACGTCACTGGCAAGGAACCCTGTCAATTTGCCATTGATTTCCACCACAATGTCCATCTTTGGCCCCCCTGAGTCGTGGGCCACGATAACTGTCCCTGCGGCCATGCATTCCACAACACCTGGGGGTAAAAATGAATGACAAAACTCCAGGTTTGGCTGGTGCATTATCAATACATCTGATTCACTTACAGAGGCAAAGTCTTGTGTCCTTGAGCAAGACATTTTACTCAAATGTCTCTCCTCCCCAAAGGAGCACTGAAGGGCCTGGAGGATTAAGTGACTGCATGTGGAACAGGCTGTAATCACTGTGACAATGAGTGATATAAACACTTCGTCCCTTGTGTAAGTTTGGTATATAATATTATAAACATGTGAGAACCAGTGGAAATGTAAGTGTTCCTTACATTGGATATCACTTTGAAATGAAATGGGCCTCACTGTTTATGCATGGAGTTCTTACAGGGCAGGAGATACACACAGTTCTGAAATGGTTGTGCACTGACGTTGTACACTTGATTCCAAAGGCATAAGACAGAATATTCACATAAGTTTATTATGTGGCAGGGGGAGAGGTCAGGATTGCTGAAAAGGGGACAGACACAGACTTAGTGTAACAAGTCATTTAGCCAAGGAGCATTTCTGTTGGTTTCTGGGGATCCAGGCTTCTTAACAAATGGTGACCACCAGTCTTATGAACATTTTTTTCACGTGATTTTATTTTGATTTCCACTAGAAAGAGTAAACTGAGCTTTCTTTTTTTGATGCATTGCTCAGTTTGCTGTCCTGATGAAAAAGGAAATTGTTGATGGTTCCCATTGCTTGACATTGTACAAGATTCTTTTTAAGTTCTCAGAACATGGATCCGGTGACTCCTTTTTTAGGTTGGTCAAAATTATGTTCTACCAAGCCACTGTTCCCTTTGTGTACACGTAGAAATCAGCACTGTGAGGTTGACTTAGCTTGAGGTTGATGGGACGTAACTGTCTGCAGTCTGATTACCTGTTAATAACTCATCTTTCTGACCTACCTATTCCAAAGTGTTCATTCCACATAGTGTGCAGTCCAATGGTTGCAGCAGACAGATGTGCTCTGAGATCATCAAATGAAATGTTAAGTAAGAAGTCAACATTGGGACGGATGTTGAAATCCTCGCACATCTCCCTCAGCATGTCAATGCGATCGGCGTCGCCTTTGTTCCTACAGCTGCCGATCAGCTCTAGTCGGAGGCTGTTCCACTCCTCCATTGGGTATCTCCTGAGGAGCTCATTAAAAGCCTTGATCTGCAAAGGGTGATCCTTCTCCGGTCGGAACTGAGCGATGGATACAATGACATGCTGCTTTCGTCCCTCTTCGAGAACCAGCGGCTGCTGAAGGAAGGCGTCCGTGTCACACGGCGGGTACACAACGCTCGTCCGTGCTGGTATCTGCCAGATGTCTTGTATGTGTCCATTCGTCCACGAGGAGTTGACCATCACCACATCACTATGTGCACCCATAACCCCATAGAGACGGGCAAACAAGCGGTAGTAGACCAACTTGAGGGAGCTGAGCACGCGGCTCCGGGCGACAAAGCCAGGGTTGTTGTATGTGGCCGTCCGCTTCGCCACCCGGCCAAGCATATCAGTGCTGATGGTCGGGTAGTGTACATAGCAGCCCACCTTGCACTGGCCAAAGTACTTGAAGAGTGGGAGGGTGAAGGCGTAGCCCATGGAGTCAATGTACACATCTGGCACACAGCTTGTCAGGGCCTCCCAGCCTAGCACCATGGAGCCAAGGCTCTGCCCCAGGAGGGTGAAGAAAGGATAAGTCTCAGCCTCCACCATGCGGCGTTTCTTGAGATAGACAAACTCTACGGGTTTGGTGAGGGTGATGTTGAAGCGCTGCTTGGCCTTGCGAATGATCTCTTCCCCCCCGGCATCGGTATCACCTGTGTACACCACACACTTCACAAAGGAGTACCTGCAAGCAACACTGTAACACTGAGTATCAGTGTTATACATTTAGTTGAGACTCGTTAAGACAAGACACAAGACCAGTTGGAAAGAAACAGGGTGAACAATGACGAAGCAATGCCTTTGTTGCAGCTCAGGTGAATAGCTGAAATGACTTGAATTCAGACTGAGTCATGTTGGATCTTGTGATGGTCTTAACCACTTCACTCTGGGGTGCCCGGTACCGGTGACACAGTGCGTGGCCCACGAGGCCGGGGTGCCCGAAAAAAAAAATTTAGGTACTGGGCTTTTTAGAAAACAGTACTTGCTGTCAGTCAAATGTTTGGGCCATCAGCAAAGGTAATTCCATCATTGATGGGCAAACAGTGGGTTCACTGGACTGGAAAACTGGGCCTTTATTCATAGCAGGATTGACCGAACCTGGAAACAAAAACCGAGCTGCTGGGACTTGCCAATGAAGGTTCGTATACTGTCAGTGCAGACTGCTGGCCATTAACAGAGGTCATCAGTCATTTAAATATGGCTTTTGCCCTTACCCAACATATATTTATATTTAAATAATCTGTCATTGTTTTTGAAACCATTGTTTGCTGCTGCCAGCCTCAGTGGATTATCAGCGTGCACAAAAGCACACTCTCCAGCAATTAGCGATACAATCCTGCTAAGTGCTAGTGGGAATCTGGCCGCATTGTGCAGCCTTCATTGTGCCAGTGAATATATGAATTTTGGAAGAGTTGTGAAAACAGAAAAAAAAAAAGTGCCCAGCCCAGCAGCCTGAACAAGGATAACAGCCTGGAGTAAAATGGTTAAGAGGTCTCAACTGCAACACGGCTGAGAATCAATGCTTCTTGTAGTATCAAATAGTTCAAATGCCACATAAGAAACATTTTGGAGTTTTATATCACACATACTTTGATTAAAAATCACAATGCTAAAAATATTCCACGTGCCATATCTGAAAAAAGTGACACAGCCTGGAATTCAGTTAAGGAGTTGAAGGTGTGAGGTTAATATAACGTAGTTTCTTGAGCAAGGGTGTAAGCAGGCTCTTATAATTTTGTCTGAAATCACGATGGATCCGGGCGAAGAAAGCAAATGTTGGCGGCAAACTTCAGACTTAAGATATGAAGCTATACCAAACCTTTCCTGCAAAGATGCGATGGCACACCACAGCACCCGTTCCCCTCCCCCACCGGCATTACAGTACGGGTGGAAGAAACCCACCACCACCGGCTTCTTCCCATCCTGGTCTTGCTCCCTCAGGTGACTGAACTGACTTCTACCCCTCTGCTGGACTCTTCTTCTCAGAGCGTAAAAGAGCAGGACACCCAGAGGGCAAGTAAGCAGTAAAAAGAGCAGCATCGGCTTCAGTAGACTATACATGCACCTGTGAAAACACCAGTAAATTAAAAAAGGATTTAACTTTTTGCTTGCAAATCCAATGATTAACAATTATCTAAAAGTTTCCAAGTTTAGTTGTACAATGTATACTGCGCCCAGTGCTAACCTACTTCCGAAAAAAAAAAAATGACATAAATGAAAAGTTCTTGATACTACAGTCATGATATTCATAACAGTTTGTCAACAGACATGCTGGAGCACTCAATATGCTGAATTGCAGCAAATTATGTGATCCTGTTACAGCCAACTGTATTTGGCACTGATGTTGTTATCCCAACTAGAATGCTATAGTTGGGCCGGCCCAACTAAAGCACAGAGGTTCAGTGTGCATGTGTCCAGCATGTACCAAAGTCATGTCATTTGCTATGTCATGTTATAGATGAAGTGCCATATTCTAGATGAACTGTGTCAAGTGTGTGATGCATAAACTTGGATAAGGTTGGGAAATTAAACCTACTTTTCTATAACCAACGAAAACTTCTGTGCGAAAGACCACATCATGATTTGGTGACAAATCTCAAATGGAATCTCCAATCCCTTCCCTGCCTCCCCATACCCTAGCCCACCGTGTTGTAAAGGACCCCTCCCATGTAGGCTCACTGATCACGGCCCCTGCCCAGCTGCTACGCATAACGCGTACGTAGCCAAGCAGGCCTGAATTTCATCATAGGTCCACATTCATGACATAATATTGCAAATTGCAAAGTCTCAAATTAGAGAAACATGTTTTCACTAAATAAAGTAAACATCGCCATAAAACTAACACTAACCTGACAAAAAAATGTACCGACATTATTTAGGTTCGCATGTCAACATGGAGGTAGGAAAAGATGTCAATAACAAACCATACAAACTCAAAAACGAGGAAAAGGAAGTGAAGTGAACGGTTCGGTACTGCAGTTGGGGATTTTGTACACGGTACCAGACTCTACACTTGTGCTAACTACTAACAGGCTTAACGAAGTCCGGGGACACGCCAAAAGAAAATGCGTCGTGTTTCTAAGCTCACGCTTCCATTTCTCAACAGGGAGCGAAAGGTGCATCAGACTAAACAGGTACGTGCAAAATTGTTATTTGACACACTAGTCATACATGGTAGTCACGATAATGACATCGCTTGGTGTTGCTGGCTGGGCGGAACCGAACGAAATGCTACCTCGTCGCGAATTTTAAATCATCTGCCTCTAAAAAGCTGTATCTGCTTGGACATGTTAACGTGTCTGGTATTTTATTGACACGAAACTGAGAAGGTAAGTATTTTCTTTTTAGCCGGTTATCCGCATCAGCATGATCAGGCTATCGCTAGAGCGGTGCGCCATCGCCCTTGGTCGATCACGACTGGCTAACGTCAGGCTTACCTTCATTGAGTTTGATCAGAACATGAACACCATTCAGTACTTACGGTTGATCGTGGACAAAATTGTAAATGTTGCATTCTGGACGAAATCTCCGAGGGCACGATGGCACAGTATCCTGCCATTTAACCCCAGATCTCTGGGCTCTGTCATGTCCGTCGTCCGCCGGACTCCGATACCACTTTCGTTGGAGCACGGAGCTATCAAACACAAGGAGTAAGAACGAAGTCCCCACAGACCGAAATCCGATTAACTGCTCTGGTGGGTTCCGCAGGCATATTGAATTCACTTTGGCAGATGACTGTGACATCATGCTTAACAACTGTGGGGTTGATGGTGTCAAAAAAGGGCAGAGTTTTGAGGGACATGGTGGGGGAACTGTGACTAGTGTGAGTGTTTTAACACTTGAGACAGGCCCAATTATAGTTGGGACTGATGCTAAAGTTGGGGCGTAACACATTTACAAGTAAAGAAAAAATGCATTGTGCAATTCATACTGTAAGCATACTTGGTACCATCAGAGCTTTGCCTGCCGGACAAAGTAAAGTGAACACTTCCAATAATATACCTCTCTGTTGCCGTAGAAACGCATCCTCTATTGAAAGCTCAGTTGTTGTCATTCGTTATGTAGTTTCAGACAACACTGATGACCATGGATGTGTTGGGTGCCAACTGTCATTGCTGCATCATCAGCATTGAAGGCATGACATGCAATTCGTGCGTGAAGAATATTGAGCAGCAAGTTGGACAAGTGGATGGTGTGCAGCACATCAAGGTTGGTACCCTGTACATGTACACCAACCACATTGTGCATGGATCAGTTCACAACAAGTTGGCCTAAGCGGGGGATTATTTTTTTGGCCGATAAATGCCATTTTGGAAAAGAAATGTATATTAGGGCTGTTCCAAATACAACTTCAGCTACAAGTTTTTTCCTTTTATCTACAATCTAATACTCCTCAGAGGTATTGTCGCTGAAAATACTGGTAGGTACTGGTTTTATTTGTACATGTACACCCTTCCTCATCAGTGGCAGCTCAGTAATCGACTACTTCTTGATTTCCATGATGTTCGTTTGTTTGTTTGTTTTGCGAGGGTGATTTGTGTTTTCAATTGCTTTTTCAGTGTTACCCTTGTCCACGTTGTACAGTGTACATTTTACCATTACATGTGTATGTACATGCGGGTACATAAGTGTACTGTGGGTGGGGATTATTAACTCTTCAGTTTCCGTTAGCTATTCTATTGTTATTGAAGAGATTAGCATTTATGCTGGCAGTAGCAGCGATCTGACAGTGGTTCCAGCTTGCATTTTAACTCCATTTCCGAAGCTCATGTGTCTATTTACGCTTTTTGTAAGAAATAGCTGTAAGGCATGAAATTGATAGTGATCATGAACTTTTAGTTGTTTTTTTTTAACGTATGCACACCCAGGGGGTGTTTATGGGGATCCAGAGCTCGTACTGCTAAACACCTCTTTCTGGAATACCATCCAAAGGTTAGGTTGTAGGAATGTTTTTAGTAACTGTATGCTTTGTATTTTAACATATTGTGATTGCAGTTGAGGTGTTTTGTGTCTGTTTGTGACTGGTTTTACCATCTGTATTTTAATATTTTATTGACTAAGTTTTTAATTTAGGTTATTGTGATATACAAGTGGAAGCCAAATTTCTATGCTTTCTACATGGACTAATGAATGAATGAAGTTTGCAGTGACAAAAAGTTAAAAGTGAATGCATTGTATTAACTAACAATTTTTAACAAGAAGGTCTGCCAGAGATGCCTTTATTCCATTCATGTTAAAACATTTCTACACTAAGGGAGGGAATTAACGGTTAATTTGAAAAATGTTTAGAAAACTTTCCCATACGGTTTTAACGTTTAGCCAACACTTTAGAGAGGCCACCGTCATCTACCTCAGGTGCTTCACATACGTGTACATATATGCATAATTATAGTTCGACAATGCGCATGGTCCAACCAATGTAAAAATGTAGATTGATGTTGAGGCTTTTAAATCAAGCAATGTTTATTGTTTAACATGTAGAATCCACTTTTTTTATTCTCAGACAGTACCGTACATGGATGCCGAAAGTGTAACAGGCATCATTTACAATAAAAATGAACTCTGGGTTGCATGTGCACATTTGTATGGTACAGGCATACATGCGTACTTTCTTGCGTGACATGGAGGCAGACTTGGTTTTCAGCCTTCTGCTGTATTTGTAATTACCAAAAAGTCATTTTGATTTCTATTGTGAATCTTCCAGTGCAGAATAAAAATATATTGAAAAAAATAATTAATGAGATACCAAGTTACTATAAGCCTTTGCACATGTCAGCAAAACAAAGAACAAATGTGGATCATCGGGCCTGCCCAAAGCGTCTTTGCTACATGTACAAAGGAGGACACCAACAGTTTTGAAACAAGTGTTTAACCCTAACTGCCCAAAACCTGCCATACTCCAACAGCAGGTTTTGGCAGGTTTGGTACTGTACCTGTGGAACTTCTTGTTGAATTTTGTGAGACTTGGGATGAAAGGCCCAGGGAGATCAGGTTGGATTCTGTGTGAGTTGGGACACACACGGGTCACTGTGTGCAATGTCTGGCTTGCTGTACCAATTGTTGGACTATGCTTGATTTTGTCAGGTTTAGTACTGTTCAGTGCAAGTCATCCTGTACTGCATAGTCCCATCCACACCATATCACTCAAACTCCAACGGGCTCATTCTGTTGAAGTTTATCAGGTTTGGTACAGTAACGCGCATGTACAAGTACATAGACAAGTACATGAACCTGTTGGATTTTGTGAGGTTCAGTATGCTTTCTAGTGCAGGAGCCTAGGGGGTTAGGGTTAAAGGTGGTTTCCTTTGTATTTCACTATTCAGTTGTCTTTTTCAAGCAATATCCCCTCCTTCGGCTTTTTCCCTTTTTTTTCACTCCGTAGATTAGGCTATTGAGATCATTACGTGATAGAAAAGCTTTAGTTAAGGATCCACATTGTTATCATCCGTTGCAGAAACAATTCACTTTATGCAAATAACCAACGAGGAAATACATTTACGACATATACACACCTTCCTTATCTGCACAGTGAGCACTAAAAACTCTGTGTCATTCACCGGGGCTGGTTACTGAAGCAGGAAAAAGATTCTGTGCATGTACAGTACATGTATGTACGGCCCTTCCAACACCACTTTCACTTTGTTCCTGGTTTTGGAATTGTTATAATGCCTGCATGTTGAATAGGATTTTGCCAGCCTCGGCCCTGCATTGGCTTTTTGATTGTTTGGTTCTGACGGCATTAGCGTTGAAATGAATCTACAGATGTAACCAGGATCTGCTATTTTGGGAAGAATTTTTATGTAACCAGGATCTGCTATTTTGGGAAGAATTTTTGTGTTGTGGAGACCAGTTCTAATAATGAGTTAATATCGTGCAGTGTGCTTGTGCAGATGGCGGGTGTACGTACACAGGGTAAGTGTGGTACTTGTACATGTAAGTGTCAAATGTATTGATTCAAACAGGTTCTCTGTGACGTTGTTGTTGGAAGTCATCTTTTTAATACTGTATGCAGTTTCAAGAGATTTTCATGGAAACATATATAGGAAAAGAGTAATTATAAGTAAGGCATCTTTTCCGTAGAAGTGTTTTAGTGTGCCTCATGTCTGTCTGTGCTTAAGCACCAGAGAATGTTCATTGAAATTGTACTGGATTGAAATTCGCTGAATGTGTGCAGATGGACCAGACCATAAACATACTTTTGGAAAGACAGTCTTAAATCCTTTGCAGAAAAGGGAAAGGGTAGTACCCTAACTTTATTTTCACTATTCTAAACATCTTTGTAACATTACAAATTACTGTCTGACTGATATTTGAAAATTCAATTCTACTGTGTGCGCTCTACCTTTTTGAACATCCTTGAAAATGTTATCCGTGCATATGCATAATACATATTGTGGAATTTGTCACATTGGATATGACAAGCACAAGATGGCAGACGTTCATGGTCATATTTGGATGTTGTTCATTGATTATTCACGTTATGTTAATTCCCTGTTGATGGTTCTTCATGCTGTGTGACAGTCATAAATCACATCTTGATTGTGTATTGTTTTGGTACCCTACAGTCAAGAACAGTATGTTGCAACATTTATCAGTAGTGGACTTTAAGACTTATTGATTTTTGTATATAGTAAGTTGCACTTTTGAATTTGCTTGTTTTTATCCTAGAACAATTTTTGGTTTAGTGAAAAATAAAAATTGCAGAATTTTTCTTGTCCTTTGTAGGTGTCTTTGGATGAAAAAAGAGCAGTTATAACCTTTGACCCCTTGAGGACTAACCAATCAAACTTGAGAGACCGAATTGACAACATGGGTTTTGAGGCAGCTATTGGTGATGATTCCCTGCAAATGGGAATCAGGGAAACTGTTGTGACTATCACAGGAATGACGTGTAATTCTTGCGTAAAGTCCATAGAGGGAAGACTTGGAACAATTCAGGGAGTCTGTGGTGTACGTGTTTCTCTTGAAGCAAAACAGGGCCGAATTTGGCATCAGCCCTCAGACATCAGTCCGCAGCAACTGTGCCAGGAAATCGAAGAGATGGGGTTTGAGGCTTCACTGGCTGTGGGATGCCAACCACAAGAGGTGCAAGAAGTTGTCATCTGCATCAAAGGGATGACCTGTAACTCCTGTGTGCGCTCCATCGAGGGTCGCATGTCGGATATGGATGGGGTGGAGAAGATACAGGTCTCGCTTGAGGAGAAGCTGGGCAGGATCCGGTACTTGCCCTCGATTGTCTCACCAGACACCTTGAGGAGTGCCATTGATGACATGGGATTCGAAGCAACGCTGAAAGATGATGCGGTGCCGATGGCTGGTTCCCGCGTCTCGGTTACCATCCATGTTGAGGGGATGACGTGCAGTTCCTGCGTTCACTCCATCGAGGGCAGGATATCCACATTTGATGGAGTTCACAACATCAGTGTCTCGCTGGACAAGAAAGAGGCCCGGGTTCAATTTGATCCACGGAGGACCACGGCGGAACAGTTGCGAGAGGGCATTGAGGACATGGGGTTCGATGCTACCCTGCCGACAAACTTTGTCCTGATTGACCTAAATGCTGTCACGTCTCTTGCACAAACAATCAATCTCAGGGTGAAGGGAATGACCTGCAATTCGTGTGTAAAGACCATTGAAGAGAAAATCTCGGAGCAGCATGGAGTTCGGGAGATCAAAGTGTCTCTTCGGGAGGAGAGGGCCACCGTCAAGTATAATCCATCGGAAACGAACCCAGACAGGCTGAGGGAAGCAATCGATGACATGGGATTTGAGTGTTTCATCCCGGCAGAGGGCATGCCAGAGGCAGGCCATGTCGTCATCAATATCCAGGGCATGACCTGCAACTCCTGCGTGAGGTCCATCGAGGGGAAGATCGGGGACAAGGCAGGAGTGAACTCCATCAGAGTTTCCCTGGCTGAGAACAGCGGCGCGGTGGAGTATGATCCCACCAAGGTGACAGCAAGTGAGCTCATGGCGGCCATAGATGACATGGGATTTGAGGCTTCACTTCAAAGTATGCTTGCTACATTTTTGTCTGTTTTATTTTCTTTCATTTTGAGATTACATGCATTTCATTTCACTATAAAATGATTACAAGTTCAACTTGTTTACGAGGGTGACCTTGTGTTTCAACTTCTTATTAATCACCCCTATTGATATCTTTCAAATTTTTGTTTAGGATGATTGAGATTTGTGGAAGTTGTGGAAAACTTTCCAATTACATGTATTTGGTTGTTTGTAACACATAGTTATGTTTAGTCTCAGAAATAATCTGAGCAAGGTGTGGACTGAAAAAATCCGTTCTTGTATGCCATTTATGTCACAACTGTGTAACCCAGTGTATTCAGAATTCAAGCAGACTTATTTCTGTGTTCTTCCTTTACAGAGCCTTGCCTGGAATCTGGCAGTCTCCAGCCACCGAACCAGCGCAAGCTGCCGGAGGGGGCCCATGTGTCATTCAAGCCCCCAGTGGACCGAGAGGAGATGGCGGTCGTGGACCTGATGGATGGCGAAGTGGGCAAGTGCTACCTGCATGTGACAGGCATGACCTGCAGCTCCTGCGTGGCACTCATAGAGAACAAGCTTGGCAAAAAGAAAGGTGAGACTTAAAGAGGACCCATGGATGACAACAATTGGCAGAATTGGCAGATGGCAGAATACAAGGCTCAGCTTTAAAGTATCAAACTGCTATTTCCAATTAATTTTGCAATTCCTGGAGTTTTCGTGGGGGAAGAGTTAAGGTAGATGAAAATGAGGTCCCCAATAATTTTTGCCATTCAACTTGTGAAACATTTTCTTGTTGGTTTTTCATTGGTAAGAGAATGGTTTAAAAACAAAAACAGTACAATTGGCCAAATGACAGGTACATTAGCAGATCTGACATTTGCTGTATGATGTTCTACCCATGTGAGCAGGAGGTACTGTTGCAGAGAGTACTTGTGCTGTTGTGGATGTCTTCTGTCAAGAAGATGCTGAAAGTGCAAATTTACAAAGTTAAATGGGAAAGACCCAATGGTTCTGTAATGCACAACATTCGATAATGTACATGTACTGAGATGACCCAAATGTGGTGAGCTAGCCTGTGAGAGACTTCGCATCTACAGCAACATGGCAGTGGTTTTTGTTATAAGTTTTGCCTGCCTTTGTCTCCTCCCAGGCATCAAGTCAGTCATGGTCGCCTTGATGGCCCAGAAGGCCGAGGTGACCTTTGACACTTGCCACCTGACCCCAAGTGAGATTGCTGCCATGGTAACAGACATCGGGTTTAAGGCCACGGTGATGGAAGATGAAGAACGTAGGGCCAAGGAAGGCTTGCTTGAACTGCATGTAAGTCAGCCATCTTGTGTGTTTGTTTGTCCATTGGCCTGTCAATGCATCCTTTTGTTTGGTTTTCAAAATATTTGTGAAAAACAGAGCTACGGTTAGCACAAATGGTACACGTACATGTATGTACTTGCTGTGTGAAATAGGCAGATCAACTTTGTCGAGGTAAATAAGGCCTAATGTCACCAAAACTGTTGACCCAAAGAGCCAACCATAGCATCAGATATTTTCTTCCAATTCATTGGCCCATTACCCGAAAATGACTTTTTGAAGTCTGAACCCAACTTTCTTGAAACTGTCTTGGTTGTCAAATGCATACGAACCAGCTACAGATTGTAGTCAGTGTGTTTCATCTACAGATTTGGCTCTCAGACTTGAAAATTCAACAAAGATCAGCACCTTTGATCAGCGATCAAAGCTTGAACATGTTGCCTCAGTTTCAGTCATAACTGCTCCATTCACTGTGAAGAATGTTCAGCATATTGGCCGGCAAAGGCAACCAAATGGCACAACAAAGTTTGTGTAACTTTGTGGTGATATTTTTACACAGATCTCTGGCATGACGTGCGCATCCTGTGTGGCTCTGATAGAGTCCACTCTCACCAAGAAGCCAGGCATCAAGTCGGCATCTGTGGCTTTGGCAACCTCTAGAGGGCGCTTTGAGTTTGAACCCTCCATCACGGGGCCGAGGGATATCATCAAGGCTATTGAAGTAAGACTGTTTCTCTTCAATCAGCTTCAATAAAAAACTTCTTGTTATTTTCATCATATCTCAAATTAGGATTATTTTGTTTCTTAACCCTTAACTTGTGGGAGAATACAAGCAAAGTTTATGCGAGTTTTGAATATTTTTTAATTTCTCTCACTAATTTTGTGTCCAATCATTTTACTGTGAGGTTGTGTTTGATATCTGGCACAAATGTGTTGTCTTCTCATGTTTAGGATGCAGGATTTGGAGCCAGTCTAATCACTGATAGCAATAAGGATAAGACTGCTGCCTTAGACCACTCAGACACCATAAGAAGGTTGGAACAGAATCGTACATCACATTATAAATGCACTTTAACCCTAACCCCCCTCAATCCTCCAAAATCCTTTTGGCTGATTTGGAGGATTTCGGATGATTTAGGGTGAATGGCAAAAGTGCATGGCTAATTGCAAAGGATGTCATGCATTAGACTTTGTGTTGTTTTTGCTTAGTCATGCATAAATTCAGCCCGATATTCTTTTGAATCAACTGCACTGCTCAAGAATGCCATTTGCCTCAACATAATGACAGGAATTGCCAGAGGATTTGAAGGATTGAGGCAGTAGGTACACCTCCAGGTAACATTTTCAAGAAATTATCGAGGATTTCGGAGGATTGAGAGAGAATCCAATTGTTTTTCACTCCCAAATTAGAGGATTTGGGAGGATTGAGGATGGTCCCTAGCAAAAAAGGAGGAGGTTAGGGTTAATACTCTGTTTTGGATGTTTTACATCCACCCTGCTCATGGTCTGGTCTAATCTGGCTTCTCTTGTTAGTGGGACATGCAGACTCATGTTCTTAATGGGAAGCTCTCTTCAGAGCTTTGGGAGGGTCTTTCTTGCGGGGTGGATGTGTGAAGTTTTTGTGGTAGTTTGATGTTCTTTACTTCCAGGACAGCTGAATAAGAGAGACCTGTTGATCGTCTGCACTCACCCTGCCCCACAGAATTCCCTTCTGCATTGTAGACTTTCTTGACTAGTTTTCTCGTCAGTGCTTTGGTACTTTTTGGTCACCAGGTGGCGCCGTTCGTTCCTCTTCTCTCTCGTCTTTGGCGTGCCGGTCATTGTCATGATGCTGTATGACGTCATAGCACACCCCATGCACCCGTGTATCTTCCCTGGACTCTCCGTGCACAACCTTCTGCTCTTCTGTTTCTGCACACCAATACAGGTCAGTTGCAACATCCTGCTTCCCGTAACAGTCTTAAGTTCATGTTTTGGTCAATCGAATTCCAAAACCTACTGTTTCATTGTTCTGTGTCAGCTGTCATTCACTGTTGTGCTGTAGCATATTGACCATTAGGAATGGTTTCAAATCTACACATCCCAAAAAATTTGAGTACTAGCCATAACGAAGAGATCAATTGTGACCCGCTCTGCAAAAAGGTGTAATAAGTCGAGCAGTGCAAAAATGCAAAAATGGCCCATTCCATGTGCCGAGGGTGAAAATATTTGGAAATCATTTTGAGGCCAATTGCTTGACCAGAAAGCCTTGGTTGCTAAGGAAAACCAAGAGAGTGTCTAATTTCAGTTTAATGTTTCTTTTCATTACGTTTAAAGGGCATTGTCTCAAAAGCATGTGTGATAAAATGAAATTATATGAATATAAAAAATATGCAAATGGCAAATAAGTCAAAAATGCAAAATGCCACTGGGATGAATTGTATATCAAATGAAAGCTTTGGATGAGAGCAATGCGATTATATATATATAACTCAAACTAAAAAAATGTGACATAATACACTGTTTTGAAGAGCTGGTCACAATTTTTAAAGTATGTTTTGTCCTTTTGTATTGATTTCTAAAGAGCAGTACCTAAAATATTTTGTTGTTGGGTTTCCCATTCGACCATTGATATTTGAGTAATTGAGTTATATAATGTGAATTCGTTTTTGCATGTACATGTATGGTGTAACTTGTCTTCAGATTTAGTCAAAATTATTAGGTGCATTTAACCAAGTGTCACGTTTTTTGCATAGAAACAAATCTCAGGCATGAGGCCTTGTATAAAGAGTTATGGTGGCTTGACTTTACAGGACTGAAACCTTGAAATACAGCAAGCAGCATAATTACAGGAAGGTTTAATGAAGTTAAACATTTTACACGTCCTGTTTGTTCCCAGGTTTTAGGGGGGCGTTACTTCTACATCCAAGCCTACAAGGCTCTGAAGCACGGTGCCGCCAATATGGATGTTCTGATTGTCTTGGCAACCACCCTATCCTATGTCTACTCTGTCATCATCCTTGTCATTGCCATCCTGTCGGGGGCCACCACCAGCCCCAGGACATTCTTTGATGCCCCGCCCATGTTGTACATATTTGTGACGCTGGGACGATGGATGGAACATGTTGCTAAGGTTAGTGTGAGAAAATACTGCTCACATTATATAGTATTGAAATTCACAGTTCACCAAGAGAATGGCATATTATGTATTAAAAATTGCTGCTTTTGGTAGAATGCCAACCTTCAGATCTTTGCATGTACGTGCATGAAACATATGGAAATAAATGTACGAGGCTTACATATTCCAACTATAAAATTATTTTTAAGTTGTCATTGATGCATGCCCTACTGATGATATCCCTTTTGTTGGCGGACTCAACTGAAAGGCTGAACAATTCCACATGGCAGCAGTTGTGGCTGATCATGTGCCTTGAAGTGTAATGTTAGTTCTTCTAACACAGCCATGTGAAGTGGAGTAAATGAAAAGAGATGATAGATGCATGAATTTATCAGTAAGAGGAAAGTTAAGCTGCACCTTCTTCGCGAATGTCAACACAAATGTGAAAGACATTGATATGTTGACTTGCACGTAGACTTTTCACCGTTCTCTCTGTTTTTTTCTCCCAATTTGTTGCTGAACCTCACTTGGGTATGCTGAGTATTTGTGAATTTATTTCAAGAGTTTTTGGTAATATGGTCGAGTAGTAAGTGCAGTGATGTTGTCAGACGTTTCAAAGCAACTTATTTTGAAATTTTTGCATAATTTTAATTGCCGTTTCCCAAACCAATATTCATTGCAATTAACAAAATCAAAAAACAAAACAAATGTAAACTACATGACCTGTAATTAATCCTTCCAGATCCTTCAAAACCTGCAAGGAGGCTTTGAGAATTTTAGTAGAGCCCAGCCATTGTTATTTTATTTGGGACTTGATGCCCCTCAAAAGTTTAAAGACCTTTATTTCAGCACAATAATGAATCTTATACGATGCAGCTGGAAACTGGTCAGATGCACCGTGCCATTTGTTGGAGAATTGACACACATAAATTACATTTGCATATTGCCTGGAAGAGATTACAATCCAGGCTAACTGATGTTAGTAGTTAAAGAAGGCTACCACTGTGGATATAAAAGGAAGTTATCCTTGTTCATTCCAACACAGGGCAAGACCTCAGAGGCCTTGACCAAGTTGATGTCCCTCCAAGCCACGGAGGCCCGCCTGGTCACCTTTAATGAGCTGGGTCAGCCGGATGCAGAGAAACTGATCGACGTTGACCTGTTGCAGCGGAACGATCGGGTGAAGATTCTACCTGGGGAGAAGATACCAGTTGATGGAGTCATCGTGGAGGGCTCTTCGATGGTAGATGAATCACTTATCACTGGAGAGTCCATGCCTGTTACAAAGAAGCTAGGTGATCATGCTTTTAATGGAATTTATACATTGTAAAAATAAATGATGTCCGAATTTACCAGAGGATCAAGGCACTGCATTTCTTGTGGTGTTGTTACCCCTGATCGGCAGGCACATTTTCATTCCTGGATCTGGAGCCACATCAGGCAGCATTACCTGCTGTAGAAGGTAATCAAGTGTGCATTGGATGACATACTTTGCCCTCAAAATTTCTGAGCTCAAATTTTACATCCTGTTTGATACATCTGACATGTAATGTGCAAGTCCATGGATGACATTTTGGACACAATTTCATATTTTTTACACATCTTATATTGCATCACTTATTTCTTGTACTGTTTTTTTTTACAATGCTAGGGAGCACTGTGATTGGAGGTACCATCAACCAGAATGGAGTGCTACTCGTAAAGGCCACCCATGTTGGTGCTGATACAGCACTCTCTCATATTGTCAAGCTAGTGGAAGAGGCACAAACATCAAAGGTAGAAATAAATGCTTCGTTTCTGCTGCATGGAATTTGAAAATCCTCACTTTTTTGAGATTGTTTAGAGGACAACTTTAGTGAAGTTATTCTTCTGGTACTTTAAGATATGGTATTGAATTAAAATGAAACCTATGCTGGTTTTATATGAAATGCACTTTTTTACATCACCTTTACATGTACATCATGTGTATGATAACTTGAGACTTTTTTCCAATAGCCTCGGTGAAGGCAAACATTTGCAAGTGGTATGGATTGTGCAGGAGTTTGGTTGCACATATTGTTTTTTCCATTTGGCTGAGACAGACTTTGAGTTATGAAAATACAGCCAGATATTCCACCAGTGAAAATATAATTTGCCTCAAACTGCTTCCTGCAATAAGCTACAGAGTACCATTAACAACTACGTGTTACTCATGGGCAGTCTGAAGTGATCAACCTTATCCTATGACCATCTTGTTGGCATCCAGGCTCCCATCCAGAAGCTAGCTGACCGCATCGCTGGCTACTTTGTGCCCGGTATTGTCTTCATCACACTGGTCACCTTGACTGCCCACGTCATTAAGGGATACACGGATCCAGATATGGTGCATCCGACATTCCTTCTAAATGTAAGTCATGCTGTTGAGTCACCTCTCCGGCCGCGGTTGACCTCCTAGGGATCCAAATATTGTTCAGTGCACTTAGATTGTGGTTGTTCCATATACATCCCAGTTGTGAAAATAGAATATTCCATTTCACACCAGTCAGGTGTCTCTTGGAACTACATTTTGCTGTCTGCTGTGTGGCTTGCACTGTTTCTCTGCTGCCTAACAGTGAGCCGTGTAGTGTTGTATGGAATTTCTAGTCGTGTTTCATTCCCAGGAAGTCTGCTGCAAGGTGTAACTTTTAATGTGTGTGTCCTCCACGACAGACGAACCACAACATGAGCAGCAGCCACATGATCTGGCAGTATTCTTTCCAGTGTGCCATCTCTGTCCTGTCCATCGCCTGCCCCTGTGCTCTGGGTCTTGCCACCCCTACTGCCGTCATGGTGGGGACTGGGGTGGGGGCCATCAACGGCATCCTCATCAAGGGAGGGGGACCCTTGGAGATTGCGCACAAGGTAGGAACGGTGTTATCTACTCGCATGCACAGACAAAAGTACATGTGTCACAGGTGACTGTAAGGTGGCTGGCGACCAAATGCATGCATGCACTAATATACAAAGAGAAACAGGCTACCAGGCAGTTCACCTGCACATTCGTGCAGAATGATGTAACATGGATAGAATCAAGTGGTTAGTAGTTCCATTCCAGATTCCGGCCATGTGTCGTGTCAGCATTCCAACAGCACTATCAGCACAGCTGTATACCAACTTCCACGCTTTAAGTTCTTGAATGGCCTTGCCCTTTCAAAGTTTTTAACTGACTCATTGCACACGTCTTTTGCCCATTCGAACATGTTGACATTTGACATTCGTTCACACAAGGGAGTAAAATTCACCTGATGATTGCCAACAATGTTTTGTTTCTTGGTTCAGATCAAGACGGTTGTGTTTGATAAGACTGGGACCATCACCCAAGGTGCCCCTAGAGTCGTACGAGTCCTCCTTTTTCTCTCAGACTCCATCATCTCCCAGCAGAAGCTGGTTGCCCTGGCCGGCTCAGCAGAGGCCAACAGCGAGCACCCCATCGGTGCTGCCATCACCAAGTTTGCCAAAGAGGTCAGGCATGCCTTCTCAGTCTGGACCATTCGGGCGACAAATAGAAATTTGTATGCTGTAAATGAACCATAAATTTGGTAGTTGGTACCCAACATATCGCGTCAAATGTTCTGGCTTTATTTTTTTTACACACTGAGTCAGCCATGTCTGTTGGGGAAATGCATCACTAAAGGAATATTGCTGCCTTGGTTGGAAACTGGAATTTGTGGTTTGTTCATGTAATTTTTTTTGTAATTTTCTGTAGAATAATCTTGCAGAACTATATAAAATATACTACTGTCACCATCCTACGGTCTTGTGATTATTTCAGGGGGAGATGATATGAAGGGGGCACGTTGTAGTCCTAGTGTGTTTCTATTCTATAGGAAATAATCAGTTGATACTGTTGGTCATTGCCAATTCTACCCAGTCAAGCCTCGTGTGCAATTTTTTTGATTTTTGTATTCTGGTGCAGATACCTTCAAGATTATTTTTTCCCTTCTGGACAGATCTTTGGTCGGGGCACGTTGGCCAAGTGCACAGACTTCAGCGCCGTCTCTGGGTGCGGTCTGATGTGCAACGTCAGCACCACGGAGACGGAGCAGCTGCTCAGCCAGTGCACAGATCGCAGCCTTGGTGACGTCACATCACAGGCAGATAAAGGCCAAGTGACGGTGGAGATTGACAGGCAGATAGTGGACGTGTTTGACTGCGTCCCCCCAATCATGCCAGCCAGTGAAAAGGGTATAATTCAGTTTTGTCTTCGTCGACACTTCACCTGTATTTGAGAATGATTCCCAAGACTTCAAAATTAAGAGAGTAGGAAAAATATTTGAATTAATTCAGGGCTTCTGCGGCCTGGGAAAAACTTTGCAAATTGAATTTCATTTTAACTTCCAGGTCAGGAAGTCATGGAAATTTGTGAAAATGACACAAGTTCTGGAATTGTCCTGGAATTTTGTGAGAACTATTTATAAATGTTATACAAATGTGCTTTGCGTAGTGGTAGGGGAGCATTGGAAATTTGATTTTTACACGCAACTTGATGGGAGAAATTTCACTGATACTGGCATTTTTTGCTTCTTGCTTTTCATTTTAACCGGCACATTTCATGAAACAGGTTTACAAATCAGCATTTTGACGAACTGAGTCTTGAAGCTCCATAATTTGGTCATGGCAAAAGTCATGGAATCTTGTCTCAAGAGGTGCAGGAACCCATTTTAAGTTGACCCCACATTAGAGGTCAAGGATTGCTAGCCATTCTCGGCCACACTTATGTGACTCCTGTATCTTACTGGTGACAGCCATGACCATACTAGTTTGTAACTTGTGCTCACTTCAACAATTGTAGGGTGCTCTTTATATGTGTATGGTAGTATTTAAAAATGAACCTTTTTTGTGTGTAGATCAAGTGTCTGTCAACCTAAAGCAGCCTGACAACGGTCTGTACAAGGTCTTGATTGGCAACCGGGAGTGGATGAAAAGGAACTTCTGTGAAGTTACCATGGAGATTGACCTGGAAATGAGCGACCACGAGGAGAGGGGGCAGACCGCGGTACTCGTCGCCATCAATGGTAAGCAATAGCTCAGGTTTTTGAACAGTTCAATGAACAAATAGAGAAGCATTGATCTGTTTTTAAAGGAACGGTTTCTTTTCTTGTGAAATACCTGGGTTTTTGTTGAACAGTGGAAGTTATGCCCACTTGTGTTATACTGTGTAACGCTATGTCTATTTTCCAGTGATGTCATAAAAAACTTATGGTGCTTTTGCATTGTATTGGGAGTAACAGGCAGGGCAGTTTGGAGCAGTACAGGGGCTAAATGGGTGAAGCTGTGATGCTGAAAGCTTTATGCCAGAGTTGAGTGAAGACTGGCTATGAACTACCATTGAGCAGACAGTTTTTATGAAGTGTAAGGGCAAACCTGTCACTAAAAGTTACCATCTCCCTGACTCCAAACACATCTTTGGAGATACCACAAATATATTCCACTAGTATGGTTTAATGTGTACTAACTACAGTCACGTCAGTCCTGTTGGTGTTTTTATTTCATGAGGGTCATTTGGGCTGAATTAAAGGCGTTCTTGTTAATGTTTCACTTGACTAGATGTGATCGTGGGTATGATCGTTGTGGCTGATGCAGTGAAGCCTGAGGCTGCCTTAGCCGTTTACATCCTCAAGAAGATGAAACTGAACACGGTGCTGCTGACAGGGGACAATCAAAAGACGGCCCAAGCTATCGCTGGACAAGTAAGTTGGAATTCTCTGCTTTGTTGGATTGGTGTGCATTGTACCAAGTGACAGTGTTGTGGCACCATGTCTCCAGTGGCAATAGTTTGTTTTTATGTGACAACTATAATGTCATTGTATTCTGTTTCTTATGTCTAGGAGAACATACCTCTCTGCTTAAAACTCTTCTAAGAAGAAAAAGCTGGGTACCAGTTATGCAGCCTCTAATTTTTGGCTTTCACAAAAAATGCTTAGTGTAATTTGAGAACCAAAATTAGAAGCCATTACTGCAGTGGTACAACGGGCGCAGACAGGTAGCACGCGTGCGTAACATTGACCAATAGGGTGTCGCGATTTGCCAAAAGCGTGTGCGCCTCAAGATCAGGAATGTGGATGTGAGCGCCACGCCACTGCAGTATCGCATCTCCTCAGATTAGTCTCTATATATATGTACACGGGTGATTTTGGACTGGTACACGCTTGAGGTGGAGACAAGTAATTATGGCAAAGTATCTTGCTTGTGAATACATATATTCACAAAACAGTGCTGTACAAATGAAGCCATGAATCCCCTTTGCAGTTTCCATCCCTGCATTTTGAGACTGATGCTAAGTGGACAAGTTCTCTGTGCTGTACAAATGAAGCCATGAATCCCCTTTGCAGTTTCCATCCCTGCATTTTGAGACTGATGCTAAGTGGACAAGTTCTCTGTGCTGTACAAATGAAGCCATGAATCCCCTTTGCAGTTTCCATCCCTGCATTTTGAGACTGATGCTAAGTGGACAAGTTCTCTGTGCTGTACAAATGAAGCCATGAATCCTCTTTGCAGTTTCCATCCCTGCATTTTGAGACTGATGCTAAGTGGACAAGTTCTCTGTGCTGTACAAATGAAGCCATGAATCCCCTTTGCAGTTTCCAACCCTGCATTTTGAGACTGATGCTAAGTGGACAAGTTCTCTGTGCTGTACAAATGAAGCCATGAATCCCCTTTGCAGTTTCCAACCCTGCATTTTGAGACTGATGCTAAGTGGACAAGTTCTCTGTGCTGTACAAATGAAGCCATGAATCCCCTTTGGGGTTTCCATCCCTGCACTTTGAGACTGATGCTAAGTGGACAAGTTCTCCTCTTTAACAACTGACACTCCACATTATTTCCTCTCACCAAGCTGCCAACCGCAGACAGTGCAGCACTGAGCATTGAACAGTACATGTACGTCCAGTCATGCATTTGCAAAGCTATTATTACTCTTGATGTCCACAGGTGGGCATCGGCCAGGTGTTTGCCGAAGTGCTACCCCAGCACAAGGTGGATAAGGTCCGTGAGCTGCAGCAGCAACAGCGCCACAAGCAGATTGTTGCCATGGTGGGAGACGGGATCAATGACTCGCCGGCGCTAGCCCAGGCGGACATCGGCATGGCCATCGGCACAGGGACAGATGTGGCCATCGAGGCCGCCAATATAGTGCTGATCAAGGTACAACATTATCAGGTTCTTTGTAATCAGTGTGTGGGTCTGCGGAAACCACAAGATATGAGGAAGCTGTCTCCATATGTCATGTTCCTTGAATACTGAGTTGCGTATGCGCATTGATATGTTTGGAAATGTGACCCATGATTTCATAACTCGGCTGAATTAGCTATTTTGACAATTCCTTTCCCACTGTTAATCACAGTACTTCAAAGTAATGCTAAGTTAAAAATGCTCTCTGCAGATAGCTTAGTAAGTTATAAATGATGAAAAATTGGACCTTTCTGTGGCACATTGGTATTATTTTTTAAATAGTTTATTCTTCTTCAGCCAGGTCTTGGCATGGTGGGGTATGAGTCTGGGGCATGTTCAAATAGTACATTATGTCTGCCGGTGTTAGCATGCCCAGTATATCTTTATTGCTAGTGGTATGCAGCCATATGCAAAGTGTAACATGCCCCTGAAGAGCCTTTGACGGCCCTTGTAGGATGGAAAATAAAAAGTGCATTGCATCTTTAAATTGAGTATTGATGTCTGTCTGCAAGAAAAATGATAAACCTAAATGGTTGATCTCACCGCTAGAGCAATGTAACATTTATATCTTGCCCTGACGTTAAATTTGTGTGAAGATTTGCGTCCTATTTTTCTCCACATTATTTTTATAGACATTAGGTAGGAGCCAGTGATAAACAAGGAATACTAATGTCACTGCCAAGAGTACAGGTATTTTGACCTCACTCTTCATACTGTTCTCTTTTTTTTTTCTCTTCAGGATAATTTACTAGATGTACCCACTGCCATCCACCTGTCACACAAGACTGTCCAAAGGATAAGACTCAATCTTGTCTTTGCTTTCTTCTACAACATCATTGCAATACCCATTGCAGCAGGTGGGTGGTATTCCACTCGGTTTGAAAGGGGGCCTGCATCAAAATCATGAATATATCATGTGAAACATGGTTTCAAATCTGTAACCTTGGCAAGTTACAATTTTGACAAATTACATTTACCAGTTGGGTAAACAAGTAGTTGATGAGAATGTGACTTGATGCATTTGTTGAGTGGGAAATTTATCAAATTGGCAAATTTAATATTAACGTGCTGAGAAAAACAAAGAAGAACCTGTTTAATGCGACACTAAAAAGACTCAACTCTCAGTCACATAGACTGCAAGATGTGAAGGGATGTGAAGAAATTAAATGGTCTTGGCAGGTCTTTCTATTGACGAAATCTCCCTTTGTTTACATGCGCAAAAATTGCAGGAGACAGGCATAAACCATGGAGTTGAAGTTTAGTAGGGAAGCGTACAAATAACGTGTGGTGTGATTGGTTTGAATGTCTTTTTGGGGCTTTGCTGTGGTGCTCTTTGGCAGTAATTGAATTTGCATTTTTGCATCAGGTGCTTTCATGAGCTGGGGTATTGCTTTACCACCTTGGGTGGCAGCTGCAGCCATGGCGACATCTAGCGTATCTGTCGTCAGCTCCTCACTTCTGCTGAAGCTGTAAGTTATGGAATAAGTTATCTTTGCCAGGTTGCAAACTTGTTGGTGCATGTGTAAGGTCATTAAGGCATCCTCACCAAGTCTTGAACTTGTTCATGTTCCGCTGGACCACTGAACCTGTTACCGTACGGACATGGGCAGTGAATTGAATTTTAAAAAAAAGGGGGGGGGGAAAGTGAAATTCTGCATAAGTTACAGCTGTGTAGTTTAGAGCTCTCCATATTCGGACAGACACCGACAAAGAAAGCAACAATAGTTTATCACAAATTGAAAGCACAAGTACAAGTTTTCCCTGTGCCTGGCAACGAGCGGCAACAGATAAGACTGGAAATTCTGGGTCAAGAAACGGGAGAACAAATTTGTGGAGCCAAACAAGTTCAGAACCGATAACCCAAATAAGTGACAAAAATGTAGGGAGTACACGTAGCCACTTGTTCTCCCGACCAGCCTTGGGATAGCATGATACAGCACAGATGGGGAGTCACGTACCCTGCCAAATCTACCCCAGAACTGTCAGCGAAAAAAAGCAAACTCCCTCGGGACCGACTGACTCACATTACAGGAAGATCGAAGCACATAGTCACACCGACGGACAGGAAGACAAGCGTGCACACTGCATGTCGTGATATCGTCCGCCGAGAGTTGGCGTCAGTAAAGATTTCTGCAGAATGTCTTGACAATATCCAGTAAGAGGTTCTAAGCACTGATAGAGAGGAAGACTTTTATAAGAGTAGAACATGAAATTTGCTTTAGAGTAACACCCCAGAAAAGAAAGTGGTGCAGCTCAATACTGTCCATTTTGAACAGGAAATGTCAAAAGGCGGTAGTTACAACATCCGGGGTTTGAAAGAAGACATTCTTGGCCTTTTTATTCTGTCCTGTTTGCATTGGGATACATCCATTCTATATCCCAGATCATACAAGCAATCCAAACTGAGTTAATGCAACTTTCTAGTCTTGATGCTTGATGTGATTGAAATAAAACGTGCATTTTATCTTTACAATTTGTTTTCAAAGGGCATGCTGACAAAGCAATGCACTGGATAAATGCCAAGGATTAACCTTTTTTTAACCATGTAATTTTCACGTACTGCAAGGTGACGTATTGAATTAAAAACGGGCAGTATTTGCTTTAACATTTTGTTGGGGAACAGACCGTAGTTTCCTTTATGACAGAGGCAAGGAGAATTTATTTTCTTGTTGTCAATGCCTGCTGATTCACAGATACCGCAAACCAGACTACAGCAAGATGGCCGAGAAAGACATGCCCGGCTTAGGCAGTCAGTCATCGGGGCGGGGATTTGTACGACCCAGACGGACCACAAAGAGAGACCTGGAGATGAAGGAGTTGACTCCGCCCCCTAGCAGGCTCCAGCGGCTGCTCGTCAAGCCCAAGTCCAGGATGCAAGACCGTGACCTGAGCGTTCACCTGCTGAGTGAGGATGAGGAGGAGGAATAAGTCAAGACTACTCCCAAACCAAACCTAGCTCCTCACAGATGTCCTTATATTCTGTACCCCGTTGCAATGCAAAATGGCTGCTTGCTTGTGTTGTATTCTGCCAACTGGCTCTATTAAAGTGCAAGCTAGCCACTTGATGTCATAGGAATATTGTGTTTGTGTTGTGACATCAGAAATGTCATAGAACGGTTCTGCAAGAGTTCCATGAAGTGCCTCGGTTGGAAATGATCTCTCATATATGAACCAGTATTTCATTGCCTCCATTGCTGTGGATATTTGGTACGTGTCTCAGTATTCTGATCAAAACATTAACTGCCTGGGTCATGACGGTCACTGCCATGACATTCCTATGCAGTCAGTTTGGAAGAAAGAAAGTCATCAGTATTGCACAACGTTAAAACTCAAATGTGCTGCACAACAAGTTATTTAGGTGAGCAGTTTCCCAGGATCAAAAGAGATCATACAGCCCACGCTGAGCCATTATTACCGGACTGAACACTGTGGACAGATACCCTTGACTCTGCTGTAGTGCTGTGCATTAGCAAGTAGCTCAGGAACCAAGTACTCTAATGAAGTAATGCACAGGTACCCGTGTACCCCAAACCCCCAAATTCTAAGAAAACAGAAAAAGCAAGTATGAAAATACATTCAAATTGCCAATTACCCACACTACTTATCAACAACCTTTGTTCATCAAGTACACTTTGTGTATTTCACATGCTCCTGATTTTTATTTTCAAATTTCCCCCACAAGCATGTTTTTAAAACCTGTGCTCTTTTCTTTGAAAATGTAAGAAGTAATTCCCAGGTACCTGGCTCCATAATCTGGAGCCAATTCCAGATGTCATTGGTCTGGCATTCAGGTACCTTATTCTGATGCAGAGTCCCTAGCACTGCTTGAGAACTGCCTTAGCAACGGTGCCAATACCTAAGAGCTCGTTGTTGATCATGATAGAATACTGCACAATCCGCAACAGCCATTCCAGTACACATTCTCATTGCTAGCACTACGATCCTAGCTGAGGGAGACGGACACACTGCCCTGTCACTCAAACCCATTCACCTTTACAATATCCCACCCATGGTCTAAAGCACTGCCCTCGGTCAATAAGTAAAATGCGCACAACTGAACGAAATTCAAATCTGTTGACAAATCCAACGATTGTTATCCAGAAAGTGGCCTATTAGTTCATGGTTGACATTTTGTTGGCTTCGTTCGATACTGCCGAGTATTATGCTTCAGAGAAATGTTTTTTTTTAATAGCGTTTGCCCGTTTAGTAAACATTAATTTGTAAAGTTGTCACACACATGTATCTGATTTTGTATTGAAGCTTGTTTAATTTTTTTAAGAGCGGTTCTATTTTAGTAATTATTGTTTGTATGTCAAATTGAGTTTATGGTATTTGAGTAGGCACAAAATGCATGCAACTCTTTCATGTATGAGTATTGACTATCAGTAGCTGATATAATCAAAGGTGTTGCTTTCTTTTGGAGGGGTAAGAGGTCAAACTCTGACCTCTGCATAATGTGAGGGGCAAAAACAAAGGGATCGTAGGTCACTCTAAATCTCCAAAATTGTACATGCAGCAAATTGTTAGAAATTGAATATGACAGAAAAGTATTTTAAAACTTCTGAATGTACATGTGAATATTCTGCAATTTATGAAATTATTCCAAGTATAAATGTGCGACAAAGATCCTAATAATTGAATCACTGCTCATGGAAATGCAACAGTCTCACAAATACTTTTTAACGTGCCATCATGAATTATGACATTTAATCCCAAATGTTTGCCATTAAGTAAAAGCAGTATTCAGGACAAAAGAGAGTTGAGTACGCATTTCATGCATACATGCTGTGGGCATTAAATCGTATTCTCTTCCTCAAGAACAATTTACATGTACATGTATGTGCTCGGATGCACCTTCTTGCACCTCTCCTGTGCCAACAACATCACATTGTACTTGTTATAAGGGAGCAAGTATTAGCTGATTCATCGCCCCCCCAAATCAGACCAAGGATACAATATGATGAAGTCCCATTCATTCAATTGATTGATTGATCCCCCCTCCAAAGCTCATCTTCAACTGTCGTCTTTGTATCAGACTTTCAAATTTATATGCATCATTGGAATGAAATGAAATACTCCACATCAATTGTCGGGTAGAAACGAAATTCAAGCTGGGACACGGAGCTGAGGTTAAGAAAAAAAAGGGCCTGACCATACACTGTGAAGAGCGCCCTCTTGTGACACAAGTGATGGCGACATTGTGCACGATGACATTCAATTTGCATAAAACACCTTGGCAAAGACATGGGCCGTGTCTACCACACACTTAACTACTTAACTGCTGTTTGGAATGATGTTTCTATTTCCTTGGGACTGGATGTCACATGAAAATAAAAACATTTTTGTCTGACACTGTAGAGGACATCATGGTTGTTGAAAAAATTTGACTAAAAATGACCATTCCCGATAAAGCTCTGAGCATCTTGAAATCTGTACACACACATAGGTAAAGTTAAATGTCGCTGGTACTTATAACATGTTACACAGGCGTTTAATCAAAGCAGGCCGAACTGCTTCTCCATGAGTGCATGTGGGTTGCCCATGACTTCAGCATCTCCAGGAGCTATTGACAAAAATAAAGAAAATATTTACTATTACAAAAAGTGAAACTGCACAATACATGACAGTGTTGCAGAAACTGAATAGATCAAGACGCTAGAAACAAACTAATGTGAAGGCAAATAAATTTGCTGTTATTGGTGTTTTTACTAGACTGTGTTTGTCAGAGACATCATTTCTGTTACAAAATAATTCCCTCCTGGAATATTCATTAGAAAATGGCTGATGTGGATTGAAAAAAAGGCCATTTTTCGATATTTTCTTACTGAACTGCACTTGTGAGAGGTATTGGTTATCTCAGTTGTATTAAAAAGAATCTCTTCTCAGAAAATTTATTCCCCGTTACATGTAATCTGAACTGAATTGTTGAGAAAAAAAATGCTTTATAGACGAATTTCACATTAGCGCCGTCTGTGCATATCCGCATCGAAACCGAGGCTCTCTGTGTTGAACTTCGTTGCGCATGCCGGCCGAGTCGACACAGTACATGCAGTATCTGGTTCGTAAGTGTGGTGCCACTTCAGTTTAAAGCACACCCACTGCACAAGATAAACGACCATCGCAGGTACGTTAGTTTGCGGTCAATTGCTATTATTTTTTCTTTGATTTCACGTGTTGAGTTATCCTGAAAGACTCTTCCACAAAAATCTGCAGCCTGAAAAGTCTGAATTTAACATACCTGTACGTATTTGTGTCTTGACTTCTTACTTTCAATCGTCTGATCGTATTAAGAATTGAAGCTGACACATACAGCCTCGTTTTCAAACGCAGAAGTGCGCAGATCGAGGTTAAAAGCGTCATATTGAGAACCCTCTATTGGTTATTTTTATTGGACTATGCTTCTTAGAAGCATTATGTTATCTCTCAATGGTTTGTAAACAAAATCTTTGGTTAGAAAATTTAATAACACATTCATCTTTCAATTAGAAGTTTTCTGCATCAAATTAGCTGTTCCTATATGCCATAAGCAACAACAGAAGAACAGAACTGCTAAGAAGGAAAATCTTCACATGAAACAAAATCATTTGGTCTCCGCAGTTTCACATAACATTATTTTGAGACAGCAAACACATAACACCTAAGTGTGACTGCATTGTCTGTCCATCACCGGCACCACGGATCATCAACCACAAATGAGGTCAGCCACTAGTGGGAGTTAGGGGGAAAGGAAAAACATATTGTTTCCAAGAAGGTCCACTTGTCTAGCATGATATTTGACCCTGAAGGGGGAAAACAGGAAAAACTTCCCTGCAGACCCCCAAAAGTATAACTGCATAACAGAACTGTGAAAATTGAGAAAATGATGGGAAATCAGAGCAAAAACAGCCGCAGTTCTATTAAAAGAGAAAAATATCGTGACTGTATTGTAAACGAAAAACACCAATATCCACAGGTGGGGAGTGTTGAAAGGAATCAAAGTGCAAATAAAACTCTATGTAGTGCATGCGTACTCCATGATCCGCTTTCCCATGGACATCCCTATAAACTGACCTCCAAGCCATCTTGTTCCAGAAGGCGGTGGTGATTTACCAAAGAACCAAGACTTGTTAAAGAGGACATATAAAGTTGGCATCAAAATAAACATAGCCTGGGGGGTTGTGGGATCCTATCAAATATGGATTGGTCATCTAGGGGATTTGCTGCAGGTCACAAAAGAACATGTGGATGCAATCGACAGCAAGTCACTGACTAGAAGTGAGACTTACCCAGAAGAGGGAAAAATGGACAGAAAAAAAATTAAAAGAGACAGAGAACTGACTCATTTCAAACTCTGGGTAGTTGGGATGACAAATGGTTAAACTAATATCTTGTCTGTGATCTCAGTCTGGCTACAGGCACAAAAACACCAGGCAAATTTGTCTGTAGGAGGGACACAGGTCACTGATAGGCCTGGTCCCAAGGTAGAAAGGGGAGGGGGACAGACGTATCAAATGTCTAGCAATCCATCTCCAGTGTTTTCACAATCCCCCCACTTCTCATTAATTGCTTACAGTTGAAAAGGCATCTAAAAAATTCCCCAGAAAAAGCTCCCAAATATTGTCAAGTTTAAATTTTGTGGCCTAAGGCTACCCTGTTTTTTTTTTTCTTCCAAGTTCACTGTATTTCAGATTTACAAAGTTTCTTCAAATTACTGAGACAGTTAAGTTCCACCACTAGAAGAAACATGCAAGTTTCCTTGGGGCATAAATCAGAAGAAGCATTTCACTACATCTTTGCCCAAATCTTCGGCAGTTCACTCACCACTGTCTCCCCAAAGCTATGAGGAAACTTCAGCCCAAAAGTCTTCCTTCAAATTGAAACCGTACAGTGACCTTTGGGATGGCGCTTTAATACTCTGCAAGGCTTATGTGTAAAGCATTTCCTTCACAAAGCTCTCATCCGCATAAAAAAAGACCAAAAACCTGGCTGTTTTGGATTCACTCCTGTCTGGTAACCTTTACAACGGCGAGAAGTAAAAGTGGTCCCCAATTTCCTCTTCAACTCTTGACAGCTTTCTGGTGTATTGATCACAAACAGGAAATTCAATTTTCCAAAAATCAGATATTTCTGAAGGAAATCTGGTGGGGATTGTGTAAACATGGTGTTTATCTGACACATTTTTGGAGTCCAAAATAAGCAAAGCCTGTTTTATAGTGGTGCCAAAGCAGAATGATCACCATGATGTTTCAAAGACCCATGCAGTAATTCAACATCAGTTTCAGAGGTCCCTCCCTGAAATGGCCTGTCCATAAGCAACGAAGCTAATCAGGCTTTTTGAAGAAGACAATGTATTACAATAGATAGACTCCAACACTCCTTTGGCAACTAGGAAAGTCAAGGTGACCGATGATGTAATTTTCAAGTTAAAGATAATTACATATCAGCTCGGCAGCAGGCAAGCATGTCTGCTTCACAAATCCAAGTCTTCCTTCCAGGAATTATGAAGTCTATCAGGTGACTTTCAGTGAGATGCGGGGGTGAGGCAAAGTTCTACTTTAAGACCAAAATATATCAGGAGGGCCAGCAACAATCCTCTCTCTAGTCCCGACCAGAAGCTTGTCTTAAGTTTTTAACCCATATTTTGAGATTACAGCCAGTCGATGCTCCCATGAGACTTGTGTTCTTCCATCCCCTCCCACCGTAACTCCCTCCTAAACCAAACAGGTCCGGACGGTCTTTTGCGTGAAAAAAATAACAAAATCCTGGCGGTTGGATTCATTTCAATCTGTCACATGTCAGGTCCTATCAAGACAATATGTGGCTGGATGCAGTACAGCTGTGAGGTAATGCCATGATTTGGCGCTGGGGGGCATGGGGAGGGGACAGGGTGGGACAGGGTGAGGAGTTGTTTAAAGGGTGTAGGGGTATCGCCTCTGGGCAGGGAGGAAGGGGGCGAGCCGTTGGAGTAAGAGGGATTAATCAGCCGGAATGAATGGATTACCAAGGGGGTAAAATGGAGGTCTGGATTTGAAAGATCTGGCAGCTTGTGGCGTCTTGCTTGCACTTTTCAAACCTCATACATGATGCTGAGAACAAACAACTAGAGAGGGAGAAGTGTCACAACCGTCTCGTATACTTATTTACCACCAAATATTTAGCTGTTTGTTTGAACAAAGTGAAAACATTGGCCAAGGGCAGCTAATGAAGTCAGTGTTAGAGAAAAGCCTCTTAAACCGACTTCATATAAATACTGTTTAATTAAATTTGGGGCAAAGGTATTTAAAAGTACTTAGCAAGAAGTCGGAAAGCTCCTTCAGACAACTTTCCTCTCAAAAGCTTAGTTCTAATTCCCAAAGGGTTTAATGCCAAATGCAAGAATTTAATGCCTTATGTCTATAGCAATACAGCCTTATCATTACAAAATGGTCCACATACACTGGACAGCGAAAGAAACTTGCCACTTCTGTCAAAGGCCACATATAAAAATTCACTCCCATAGAAATAAACAATTTTTGTACACAGGTATGCTGCAACACCCCTTACTAATCACATGCCCAAAAGCAAGTGATTATCTTTATAACAAAGAAGAAATTGACATGCACAGCAACTTGGTTACTGAATCAAAAGTAACACACAAAAGCACTCTCCACCAAGCAAAAGTGACCCATGAGTGGACAACACTTTAAATAACCAATGACAAAGTGAACACCTGTTTTGTCAAAATGAAGGGCATGAGTGGTTTCCGTATAGAGATGCCATCCTTAGTGACTATGCATACACATTATTGAAAAGTAATGACTGTGTCTTCTTTATTTCGTCCTGTGACATTGATTTCTAAGTAAAACTTACGGCTCACTCTGTTACATTCGGTGACTGTTGATTCAGTAACCAAGTTGCTGTGCATGTCAATTTCTTCCTTGTGCGGCCTTCGACAGAAGTGGCAAGTTTCTTTTGCTGTCCAGTGTATTTTCACACAGAATTCTGAGAGCACTCAACTACAAATTTCCGACTGTAATCGCTGCATGCATTTCTTGTTCAGAGAGGAAAAAAACTCCAAGAGACACAAAAGGACACTTGAACCCCCAGACTGGCACATCTCGGCTGACCGTCA
Source organism: Acanthaster planci (assembly GCF_054643075.1). NCBI lineage: Eukaryota > Metazoa > Echinodermata > Asteroidea > Valvatida > Acanthasteridae > Acanthaster > Acanthaster planci. Next base: position 20,222,983 of record NC_141778.1, on the reverse strand, counting down.
CCTGCAAATCCCTGGACTAAATCCAGGCAGTAATGCCTGCTAAAGGCAATTAAACTGACTGGGTGTGTCAGCACGGCCGGCCAGACAAAGACAGGTAGACTGGACAGGGAAACCGGAGCTTACAAGCTAAGGAAATGAGTTGCAGTGCGGTGCTTATATTCTACTCTTTTTTTTTATTAATCCTAGGCTATTCCGGGATACATCATATTCAGGGTCAGTGTGATCCTGTTTGGCTTGGTAAGAGTTTGTTTTCTCTTGCAGGATGGTTCTGATAGTTCAGGTGGATAGCTCGACGACTCACGGTCATGGCCATGCATAGTACTTTCTGTTGTGGGATTCACTTTAATCTTCCACTGTCTACGTCCAATTCTTAAGTTATTTTTCTGTTTCATCCTAATTAGGTAAGCCTTTTGTCTTGCATACAATCATTTTGTCCCTTCGCCTGTTTCTTGTCAAGACTGCTTGAGACACTACTTAAAAGCACAAACTTTCTGTGAAGGAATGACTGTGGCAAGCTCGGTTTCCATCATCACTCACAACTGCCGTTCATTTGAAAAACATGCCTGAATACATTTGAATGCAATGGACAGAGGTCAACACTACCACATGGACAACCATGTAAGAGTAGTGATCTGACTATGCCCGTTCCTTATTACTGTCAAACTTTCTCAATCAAGATACTGTATAAAGTTTAATCCTGCTGAATACCTTCACCTCATGGGTGCTGAGTACAGGACAAGAAAAACAAGGAAGTATGTCACACAGGAAAAAAAAACACAAAAATGGCTTGAACGTTGTACTAAACTTGTCCCCAACAACAGTGCAGGGTTTAAACCAAGACCCAACATCAAAAACACCACCACATCCTGAACAGAGACCATGACCTGCTGACCTCCCAGATGGCACAATGACTTCAACAAATGATATCAAAAGACTAACAAATCCTTTTCCAAAGCTCCATTTCTGTGGATGTTGTGGTCGGACTGTCCACGGCCAAATGGCCCACGTCAGACCCAAGGTCATCTCCGCACCAGGTGATGAGTTTCAATACAACTGCAGGTCTCTGCTGACCAATAAATAAGGTGGAGGGGAGGGAAGTCAAGTGCATCCGGACTCGGCTGCTGGTCAATGGCAGATGGTCATCGACCTTCATTTCCTTCCTGAGGTAAATCCTGGGTTTTTATGAAGTTGATCATTTCGAGAGAAACCCGGCCCTGCACGCTGCAAGTCTGATACACAGCTTCTTTATTTTAACCTGAATGGAACATCTCAATTGATCAGTGATTCCAAACATTTTCCTTCATCACTCACCTAACAATTTCTCTCTCAGGCTGTTTCTCAGAACTTCAATCTCCGGACTAAAGTGTAATTTTACGATCTTCAATCCTTTATCTCCATTTTACGCAAGTTGTAATGACCTACATGTAAATTCCTAAGCCATATTCCAGTGAAACAAGTTTTACCCCAAATCAGAATTTCCATTTTCAAAACAACTGAAATAGACTTGAACAATACTGATAATTTCATATGACAAAAAATCTCTCAAGAAGCTAAAATTCCATTTTATTATTCATTGATCTGTGGCTTTGTTAGCTGTAACTATTAGTATTGATATGTTTTCATAGCTTTAGTCTATTTCTTAATGTGGTGTTTTTCGGTATTTATTATTTTTTTATACTTGTATGACTTTGTGTTATTTAACTTTGTACGTTTAAGTCACTTAAAGTTTGGCTCCCAGGCCACGTATAGTGATTTTTGTTTTTGACTGTACAAACAAACAATAAATGACCTTGAGCAAAAAGACCAAGGACAACAGAGCAAATGGGCCCCAACCAAGGAGCTGATCCCTTTTCTTGCTCACCATTGAGATAGTCTTCAAAGCCAATGGTTTCATCCCGGCCAAGGAGTGTGTCCAGGCTGGCGTTGGAGCTGGGTAGACAGGGGGCTCTCTGAATCTGATTATTAAGGTTGGACAGAAGGGAAAGACAGAAGTTAGCATCTCAGCCTGCTGAGTCTGAGGTTTCAGGGTGAAAATAGACATGCCTGGTCACTGGACTGATGGCACCGTGGATCAGATTACTCATTTGACATTTCAATGAACAAAATGGAATAAGCATGGTGTTCAGTATTGTTCCGCTTTTCATCGAGCAACCTGCTCAATTTTTAATCTCAACTTCTCACATTCACTTACTTCTCTTAGAGTAACCCCGTATGTTACGGGTGGATGAGAAGTATCACAGTAAAGTACCTTGCTTAGGGAAACTAACAACAAAATTCTGCCAGTTTTTCCAGCTCATTTTTAGAGAGCTTACAGAGTACACAAGTCCAACAATACAACTGGGCGTACATAACCTCCTTCTTTATTGTTTGCTGCTTACTGGTTTATTTTTCATTGTAAAGTGCTTTGATTTTGTCACAAGCAAATAAGTACTCATAGCTTTATTACCAAACCACTTCATTTCAATGATTCAAATGTCCAGGGCAGTATCTGTTGGTAGGTACCTGTCTCGCTGCATGTAACTCCATCTGCAGCTTGAGAGGGGCATGCAGGCCTTGTACTTTCCGCAGCATGTGGAATTCCTGTTGCTGCAACCTGTCCCAATACTGTACAATGAGAGAGAACATTGAGGGGAGGGGGTGATTGTTGAATGGAAGGGCTGTGATTTTTGCTTGGTTTTTTTTTTTTTTTTTTTTTTTTTTGGAGTTGTGATTCATAGAAATACATATGCATGTATGAGTTGTTTTAACTTTGAATTTCGAATAGTGAGCTCTGTTCATCATCTGGAGATTACCAACTGTCACAAGTTTCAATTTGTAACTTCATCTGGTGAAAACGGTCTACTTGAGAAAAATAACAAGCCTGTGCATGATTCAAAATGTTAATAGATGTGCACATTTTTTTTTTTCAAATCACTTTCTCGCAAATGGTTTTCAATAGCTGCTGTTTGCTAAAACTGGAAGGCTGGTACTCAAGTGGAATGTACATGTATAGTACACACTTGCACTGGACTTGGCACATTTCCCAAAATTCACGGCATGGAGGAAGTTTCTTTGTTATGAACTGGCGATTGATTTCTCCCTTATTGGTCTAGGCTAGCATAATAAAATTGAGGCACTGAAGGAAAAAAGAGAAAGAAAGAAACTGGCTCAAATCCAATAAACTGTGACGCATGCGATTATACAAAAAGTAGGGTTCCACACATGCCGATGAATGTGCGTCCGTTTACAGTAATGCCATAAATTACGGCACATCCTGCTAACAAACAGCTCACTCCCATTGTATATGTTGGCAGGGAGTGACAATAACTAACGACCTGCAGTCACCCAGCCTACCTCACAGGTAGTGGCCCTGGACAAAGGGGAAGACTCCAGCTGCCAATGAGCGATTGATGTTTACGTGCACAATGCTAGATTTGGCTAATACGTGTACATATGTACCCAGTGCAGTGTACACATAATTTTTCAAAGTGTCTTGGATTGTTTGATGACATGAGTGACAACTTTCCAATACATGTAGTTGAGATGGCTGAGCAAAAGACACAGCAAACTTCCATTGCAATTTGAAGGTTCGGATCTACATACTGTACGGTACATCGATACCGCCCTTGGAAGGGAAGGTAGGGGAAGAGCAAAGAGGTAAACAAGAGTGGATGTTATATTGTAGCTTATGCTTCACACCAGTCTTCATGCATGTACAGCCCGATCCTTCCAAACATTCTACTGTCGACGTGTTACACGTAACATATCTGTCATTTTCATTTAAGAACCACAAATTTTCTTCATTTTGTTAGCTCTTAGATTTTGCACTATAGTTCTCTGGGATGACCAAACATTGGAATGTTGGAGCAAGCACATTCCCTACACAAACGTCCAGGAACAGAGTCAGTGCCCTTCATCTCTGGGGCATATGAACCCCCTTATCAAACATCCTTTTAAATCGATGCCAGCTGGCAGAGGGAAGCAAGAATTACAAACCTTTTGAGAGGGTGGGAGAGCGGGGGGGGGAATAAGTTCTCCATACTCTCTGAAAACGCAAGCGGATGATTACTTCGGCATTTGGACAAAGAGTAAATTGGACATCCTATGGTCGGGCATCCTGATGAAGTCGGTGGGGTTAATGAGGCCTAAGCTACTGAAGTTGCCTCGTTTCTCTCATAAAGGAAATTAGTCTGCCTTCATGTCGGGGCCAGATATTAATAAATTGGTTTCGTGTTTCTGAGCTGCAGCCTATAGAGGAAATCATGTTATTCTCCAAACACAACAAGTACAAGATTGCATGCAAGACAAGGCATACTGGGCAGTAGACACTGCAGCGTGTCTGCTGCCTTGAGTCTGCGAACTGACACACGGGACTAAATCCACCGATTTCAATCAGATTTCACTCACACCCTAAGCTAAGGAGTTAGGATAAGGTTTACACGAGTACACATGGCTATGACATTGCTGTCTGCACATTTTACTGTGTGGCAAATAGGAATCCATTTTTTTCTTTCTGTGTCAAGTTACACATGTAACTTGGTGTAAAGAAAGCTAAGCAGTTCAGGCAGGTAACCTCTTTGGACCAGAGGGGCTTTCCCATCGGGCATGCAACAACGAGAATTCAGGAAACAAAAACAATTGTCAAGTGCTTTGCTTTCACACCATGAAAACTTGACACAAACTCCATGTTTCAACTGTTCCGAAACTGATCAAAATCTGGCTTTTGTTTTTACACACATCTGTCACTGGAAGACTGTACCATTTGCTGACTTCTATTATTTCTAAAAATAGTATAACCCTGCCGGGTCAGTGAACGTACATGTATTGCACGTGATCGCTATGAACCTCCATGACACATGACTTACATGTATGCAACCATTGTGTACATTGAACATGCAACGGGGGGAGGGGACCAGCGCAAATGTGCAGATGCTGTTGCCTTCTTTGACCTGTGCTCCATCTAAAAATTAGGAGTCACCAGCAAAGCTGTTGCCATTTGCCAATGTGGCAATATTGATGGCCTGGAAAAATATGAGGTAATGCCACATCGTCTGTCGTTACTTTGACTTTTAGGGCCTACTTCATACGGAAAATCCCACATGGACATACACTGTGAAATGCTCATCGTCAACCCAAATGACATATGGAGGTATTTTTTGCCAGGGAACATTTCTTTTCTCCTCTAAACTTCTCTGCTGCATAAAAACCCAGTGGCATCAAGGAAACATAAAGCCATTGTTAATCTCTATGGACTGAGCTCTGCCTTCCTCAACCCTGTAGAGTCATTCCTAAACCTTCTCCAGCCTTTCAGAGGATCCCTTTCCTCAAAACCCACACCCGATTTTTGCAGCTCTTCAAGTACATGTAGCACTTCAAACCATCATGAAATCACCTCTTGGTATGACCATCACAAGATCATCACAAGGCCTCCAGTCTGAATTCAAGTCACAAGTTAGTCAGATGAATTGCAACAAAGGCATTTCTTTGTCACTGTTCAACATGTGTCTTGTGACTGGTCACAACTGCAACATTGGAAAGCATTGCACTGTACAGGGTGACTACTGGAGTGGATTTTGAAAGAATAAGGACAGTTCCTTTTAAAATGAAAACAATATAAACTGTCCAAGAATTTGAGGTGTTTTGCAAGTTCCTACTTCATGTCACGCTTGGTCCTCTGAGCCAACACACCACGGCCAAATGAATTCCCATTTCCTGCTGTGATAAACATCAACTTGTTAATACTGAGGCTAGCATTTAGAGTGTAGTTAACGCAAAAAGCATTTGAGTAGTTCACACAAAAAGCATTTGAGACTGATTTTGGAGTCTCGATGGAAAGCTAGAGCCAACAAAAAGCCAGAATTTCACAAGTGGCCCCAACGGTTAACCCTCCAGTAAGCTTACACATTTCTCCGAGTCTTCCAGAGGATGGGATGATGTCAGGCTCTCCTTGACTGAAGTTGGCCTAGGACAGAGGAAAATAAAAAAAAAAAACAAAAACATGAAACATACATTGTACACAACATCAATGGAATGAATCTGGAGACAAACTATCTCATCTGATTGAGTAATGGCACTGTTGAACTGCAGTCAGCTTACATACATATCCTAGGTTTATTAATCCAACAGGTGTTCTCCCTGCTGGGTTATGACCTGCATGATGGATGGCCCTTTTTCATGAGCTACATTACTACCAAGATGAACAAGCTGGTGGGGGGGGTAGGAGAGGTAATCTGTTTAAAACATGACTGCAAAAACAACTCAGTGAGACATCACACCCTCAAAGACTCTGGGGAGGGATTTCCTACTAATTTATCATGTGGGGAACATATACAGAAGTTGGGTTAATGACACAGAATAACTGGTCAGAGTTGAAAAAGATTCCCCCCCCCTTCGGAAATCCTCCATGACACCCAGGGTAATTACCAAATCATCATAAAAATCTTACTTGACAAAAATATTTGTTACCGTGAATGGATTCCTGCTCAAGCAAATATTGTGGAGACACTGCTTTCAAGTTCATATCTCATCGCATGCCAAGCATTCCATGATTTTTTTTTTCCCCAAATAAGTTTCAGACAGTCGGGAAGAAGGTCTGTGTTTTTGGATTGGAAATGGGAACTAAAATCCATTTGCATGGGTTATGTGGGGCTTGAGGGAAGGGAAATAAACATGTAAGGACCAAAAGTAACAAGTCTATGGCAAAAACAAACAAGGCTAGGAGAAGACACACACACAAACAATTCCAAACACACCAGACCACGCATTTAGTCATGTACATGTATGTACCATATCACTTAGAACAAATTGAAATTAGGACAAAGGCTGGAATATTATTTTCATTAAAGGGTTAATTGTATCTAAATTAAAAGCAGTCAACAGGCTGACAGTATTTAAAATTCTAATCAAAATCTAAGTTCAGAATTCTAAACATGATGTGTACAATGAATACATGTAACTCAATTAGAAGATACAAACTTCGGCAAAAGGAACTGTTGGTTGGAATGGAACTAAAAAGACGAAACTACAATGGATGTGAATTTCGAAGAACATGTACAACGTTATCAATGATGATAATGAACAACCAGAAAAAGGTAAAAAAACACAGCTTAAGCTTAAAAACGGCGTATTTCAAACATTTATATCATAAAGGCTATTTCAAAATTCTAGCCAGTGCTTTGCTGTACTTCCATGAACATGTATTGTTACATCTGGATATGAGTCAAGACAAAGTGGCAGGCCTGAATTTTCTGCTTGCTTGTTGAACTTATTATTACCCACTGTTTCAAAGAAAACACTGCTTTATCTTTCTTGTCTGATTCTTAAAAAAAACCATCAAAATCTAGTTGACAATTTACATATAATTTCCAAACATGCGTCCTCTTTAAGAGTTGATGTTGGAGGGCATGCACATTTCAGCTCATGATAATTTTCAATGACAGTTTCACAAACAATTTTTCTTCACAGTAGTGGTGATCTGTGTAGGCAAAAGCCCCACGCAAAACACAGAGAGTATAGCTAGTCCGTGGAAGCTGACTGTGTGTCAGTACTATGGATCTATCGAGAGCTATAGCCAGTCATTGTAGCAAATATTGCTTTGTGGCAGTGCTTTGGAGCATTAAAAAAACACGAAAACCACTCCCAAGACGCAGCACTAGCAGTGTCCCACTTACTTATGAAAAGTGGCTGGAGATCTGTGATTTTTAAAATTTGAAGTTTGGGCTGGAAAAAAAAAACATGGGGAGGGGCTGCTTCATTGAGGAAAAGTATATTATTACTATTGTCATTATGAATTATACAGAGTTACATTACATGGGGAATACAATCCAAGAGGGTGAAAAGCAGTGACAAAGTAGAACATCAATTACAATCAGGGTAAATATAGATCTCTGAACATACATATTCAGCCAAGGGTCAGAGAAGGAGACCTACATTTGAAGAATGCATTTAAGTCTGCATGGAAAAACGTTTAGTGACAGTTTGTGAACTGGGGTTAAAATTGAAGACCTGCATGTACTGGTACATTGGTGTACATGTACAGTGTATGCACATGCACATTTAGAGTGATTGGGAGTGGGGCATTATCGCGTTTGATTGTGGGACTGTTGAAGTGTTGAAATTGAGACTGAATCAGTCAACGAGTTTTGCTGGAGACCATCTTGCAAGTAAACAGGGTGGTTGGTTTAATGGGGGTAGTGAGTATTACAAAACTAATGCCTTACTATATACCATTCCAAGGACAAACATGTAAAGAGTACAGCTGGTCAGGCAGGACAGATCAGACCTGAGCACTTCAGAACAGAGAAACCACCACTTGGCAGAGTCAATCAATTTTTTTGGCAGGTAATGACGCACTGGATGGCTTCCACCAAGTCCCTGGTGCTTCTCTTCCACAGCTGCATCATATCCCAGTCTCCACCTCTAATCGCCCCTCTGTCCTGCTCATTCCTAAACACGGAACTTTCCCCCTTTTACCCAAAAGTTATTGGGACAGGGTCCTGCCACCAATAAAATGACAATCATGCCTGTAGGATATTGATTTCAGACCAGACTAAACAATCAAGACTGTGTGATGTCAAATCTTTGTCATGTCAATTTCTCTTGCTTTGTTACCTGTTCTAGAGCTTTGGAATATTGAAGACGGAGTATTCCAGGACACAGTACATATATGTTGTAAACCACAAAAAAAGAAATTGGAAAAGAAAATGTATTCATACACCACAAGAGAGCTCCCTATCTGCTCTGTCTAATGACACTACAAAGCTGGAACTTATATTTAACCACTTGGTGAAAATACAGGTATTACTTTGGCTAAAAGATAATTTTCATTTTTCAAAACGACAAGATACACGTACCGGTATACCAGTCTACATGTACTTATGATAAACATCCAAACACCTCAACACTGACTCATTTGTGTCATTTGAGCAGTGCCAATGAGATATTCCCTGCTGCATACTCATACATGTACTTTGCAACACTCTAACTTCTAAGACACTGCCACAGGGTTACATTTGCTACAACAGGTCACGGCTGTTCGAGTTCAACACAAACCTAGGCAGGCCTCTCAAGACTTAGTGTATGTGTGGACAAAACAAACGGGAGGTGCTGCTGGAGGTGACTTAGGGCACTGCATGCGGCGGTTAAACCCATCAGCCGTCCCTGTGTCTAAACGACCTTCCCCGCATCTCATTCGGTGAACAACATGCTGACCCATTTAATTCTGCACACGCATTTGAGCCACCGGGACAAGTTGCTTAGCTCTGGGGCATGAAGCATTCAAGCTCCCATCCATCCCAGCACTTACAGGAAGAAGTTAACCAATAGTACCTGCAGCAGTCAATTTACATTAGGGCTACTCCATCACTTTTTGCCTCTATGGACTTTCAATGGACCACTTCAAACATGAAGAAATCCTGACAGGCATTCTGTTAGTAATAGTATGTGGAAGGAAATTCATAATTTCCAGTTCATAAAAGAGCCAAACTTCAACTGTCTCCAGTTCCCGATCAAAGGCTATTTCGTTTGCTCGTGATTTCCCCCTCCCTGGCTTTTAGTACCAATTTAGTTCACATTCAGAGAGGGCCCATTCAAGGGGAAAGAAAGGAAGAAAAACCTGGTCAGCAATTTTTGCTGCCCAAGTCCATGGGGACCTTGACTTCCCCTTCTGGGGATATGCTACACCTGTAATGTGTACCCCAATCACGCACGCATGGTTCCCAGACTTCCTCAGCATTAAACCCTGCTACAACCGTTGCTAAATTTATGTGTGTTTATTCCTGCACTTGATATTGTTCATCCGGTGCCAGCAGTGCAGGAATTATATTTAAGTGCAGTGATCAAGGCTTCATCCACGTGCGTGAATAGATGTACATACTCGCAAGACGTATTACACGGGCATGCGGTTCAAGTTCACATGGCACTATCCTGAGTTAAAGTGATTTACACCCTTCTGCTGATGTCCCGTTCCCAATCACACCCCCTTTGAGAAAGAACTTTCTCCTTCACATCAGCTCACAGACTGGCTTCCGTCTCCTCTTACATCTTATCACACAATACACCCTTCCGCCCATGTCCCAACCATACCACCCCCCCCTTGGAGAAAGAACTTTCTCCTTCACATCAGCTCACAGACTGGCCTCCGTCTCCTCTCACATCTTATCAAACAATACACCCTTCCGCCCATGTCCCAACCATACCACCCCCCCCCCCGTGAGAATGAACTTCCTCCTTCACATCAGCTCACAGACTGGCCTCCGTCTCCTCTTACATCTTATCAAACAATACACCCTTCCGCCCATGTCCCAACCATACCACCCCCCTGTGAGAATGACCTTTCTCCTTCACATCAGCTCACGGACTGGCCTCCATCTCCTCTTACATGTAAATCTTATCGAACAATACACCCTTCCGCCGATATCCCATCCCCAACCATACCCCTTGGAGAATGAACTTCATCCTTCACACCAGCCCACTGACTGTCTCCCATTCTCGTTTACTTCTTATCTAACAATACAACCTTCTGCTGATGTAAAATTTACAACTCCAATTCCCTTTGAGATTAACTTCGGTTCCTCCCTCACTGCAGTCCATTAAATGCCTTCCATCCCCATCTCCCTTTCCAATGTACCACTTATCCAACAATATCATCTTCCGCCCGAAGTCCCATTCACAACCAGCCCTGTGTCCCTTTGAGAATAACTGTATGATCGTAGATCCCTTTACCCTTATCCAAGGTAACACCTTTCCAGACATGTGCGGTAAGTCTCATTCAAAGCCACACGCCTCGTGAAGAACACCCCCCCCATCTGCCTCCTGCTACCGGGTAGCTCTGCCTCCATCCATTACACTTCTCCCAATCCAACTTTAATAAGTGAACTTCCCAAGTTTAAGACCAGTAAAAAGGGCTAACAGTGTACACAGACTAAATCAGGATATGCATGCCCAATATTTTCTACTACTGGCGCATTTTACGGCAGTCCTCTAAACAAGGGAATCTGTAAAAAAAAAAAAACATTAACAACATAAACTAAAATGAAGGGTAGAGGACTGCAATCTTATATTTCTGAGAAAATCAGAGATATTGGATCCCTCTCCTCAAAGTGGCTCTTTTTTGCAAGAGTGTAGATTTCTCCAAAAGCTGCTACTTAACCCACCATATTTGAACAGAAAATAAACAATGAAGCAATAAGGGTGAGCTTGAATATAACATGAGCCTCAAACCCTCTGAAGTTGTTAGTCCTTT